>NC_091934.1:7165222-7337722 GCF_041260155.1 Ptychodera flava | reverse complement strand
CGCCCCGGTCACCGCCGTGGCACAAAGGCTACGGGCTGCAGCGAAGCCCTGAGTACTTGGTCTCAGTCAGTGACCTTGCTGCATGCTGCCTAGTAGTACAACAGGCTGCCAATACCTGTGTCGAAGAGGAGTATCTTAAAGATATCTGTGAACTGTCACTTTATTGAAATAATATAGCTGTGCGAGCTTATGGGCTCAGCCCTGAGTGTGACATTAACACGATCGCATTTTCTCTGTTCTTGTCAAAAGCTAAACCGTTTGTTGCTATGCATAGGTATAAGTATCATAGTCGACTACGTACGTCGGGTAATTCGCAGGAAAGAACTCAAGGAAGGGTGTCCTGTCATAGTGGTTGACTGACTCGGAGTATGTAGTGTCCCCCTTGTTCATAATCAGTTGTGTCAATTCTATTGTCCAAAACGTGCCTGGAAAAAAGAGAAATAAGCTGATATCTTCAAATGTTACGCATTGGCACTGCTCGTCCAGACACGCTTGACCTAATCGACCTTCACTTGCCGAATACATTCTTCTCACGCACATATCTTTACCCGCCTGTAAATACGAAAAAAATGAATTTTTCAAGACCAGAATTGTTCCCTTTCCCTTGAATTATCCAAAGTGTAAATGATGGCAAGTGACCTGACAAACTGACCCGTCGATTTAAAGCTGAAGGAAGACGTTTGCTGTATGAGCCTCTGCGTATTGGCACGTCATAACAATGCCTAAGAAGACAAAATGCAACCAGTAGCAAACAACTCACGTTGCACAGGGTCATTGAGCGGATTGTATGTCAGCTACCAAGCAGTGGTAACGCTCTGGTAATAATGGCTTAGGCCTACACCACTGGCATGCCATGACAACATGTAAAGATTTATCATATTTAAAGACGGGGAAAGACATAGGGTTTGATACTATAACAGACGGCAAAATGACGCGTCCAAAATCGTAGTATATTACGCACACATATTGGAGCTTGATTTACATCAAGATTTGGAATATTCGTATATGTGTTTTCCATCTGAGTAACACGACCTGGAGACAGACCTATTCACTCGCTAGTCATCCACTGTGACCTCAATCAGTTACACTCAAATTTCCTTTACGCGAAGTTTTGAATACTGCACTGTAAAGTTAAGTGTTCTAGTATGGAAAGCCATAGCTGTCTTATGATGTATGAGAACTATATGTCACCCCAATTAAACATTACACGATGCAGATATGACATTATGTGATGTGGTTATAGCATTATGTGATGAGGTTATACAATTATGTTGTGAGGTTATAGCCTTGTGTGATGATGACATGCAATTGTGTGATGAGGACATGCCGTTATGTGGTGACATTATAGCCTTATGTGATGAGGTTATAACCTTATGTGATGAGGACATGCCATTGTGTGATGAGGACATGCCATTATGTGATGAGGTTATGCAATTATGTGATGAGGTTAGCCAATCATGTGATGCAGACAATTCATTTCACTGTGTTGTTATTTCATTATGTATGCCAGACAAGCCATTACGCTGTGGTGTTGTATCTTTACGATGTTGACACTGGCCATTACGTTATGGTGACTCTTCATTATGATGTGATGTTACTTCTTTATGATGTGAGGAGGGCGCTATTTACTTGTCATTGAGGGCGCTCAATTTCTAAGTACTAAGTAAAATGGTGGACGTCGACGTATCACGTTCTCTCACGGTCCCTCCACAAAACACAAAACGGAGACATACTAAGAACAGCGAATTTGTCAAGTTTCCTCCCCAGATTTCAGGAGGAAAGTGAGTATTCTTCCAACGACACAACGCAACTGGCTCTGGTACTACCAGTGCCAGTGTTACTGCAAGTACAAGCCGCATCCGCAGGGAGCGATCATTTCTGTTTTCGCGTCATCATAGTCCAGCGGAACGCAGGTGAAATCGAGGAATTCGTGCAAAGACATGTAAAAGGACATGGACTGGACAGTTTGTCCACGTTTGTCTGTCTTGCTGACCGTGACGCCAATCAATAGCGTCCTATCTTCCGAGATAAAACACACTAACTCGAGCTGGGTTGGGACACAGATTAGCCCTGCGTACAGGTCTGTGTGTTCCCGGCGTTATACGGCCTCCACCACCGTATAACGCCGGGAACAAAGAGACCTGTACGCAGGGCTAGGACACAGGTATGTGGAGTTGCCGTCCGGGGTTGCCGTGTAGTATACCCTTTCTATGTGTACTATACGGCAAGTACTCCACGTACCTGTGGGTTGGGACTGAAACGACTAACTTTAGACAGCGAGTGTAAAAGTAGATATTTGATGGACACCTTGATGTCTGATGCTGGGTTTCCGTTGTTGAATATAAATTTTCATCATTTGTGAGGAGAAAGAAAAACTTTATATATATATATATATATATATATATATATATATATATATATATATATATATATATATATAAACAACATGAAGTGTAGAAACAACATGAAGTGTAGGTTGAACTTGATTGGTTGAAAAAAAACCCCAATATGTATAGCAGAGTGAACTGTTGACAGTTCAGAATTTCTTATGTCACAGTGCATTTGTATGTTGTATAGCTTGCTTTAGGTAGGGCTTGGGAGTAGGCAGTTGTGAGATTTTTTAAGGCAACACCAGTTTCATGCTAATAAGGTCAATAATATTCTTGGTTTAAAATTGAAAGCAAATTAAGGACAGACAGAATCAAGCTGAAATATAGAACAACAATTGTGTTTGGTGCCTTGTGATGATGTTTCGAATCATTTTGACCCCTTCGAAAATTGAGTTGTCAGATGTGAATTTGAATCCCATCCAAATGTCAAGATCTGATATGAATATTACTTGTATATGCCTGTTATCAGTAAATGTGTCTAAATTGTCATCACCAGTACGGTTAGTTATGGTTTGGGCAGTGGCGAGGAAAAATGTCCAAATTTTTGTACTTGATTGAGGTTTTCACTCAAAGTTGGAACACAAGCTTGCAAGGTCTTGCTATTGATTTTATCAGATAGATATGCAAAATGTTGTATTTAGTAAAGATTCAAATACTCAAAGCACCCATTTTGATTCAGCCAAACTTGTGTTATTTGCTCTCATATCAGATTTGTGAGACAAGCTTTTAAAACCCAATTAGTGTATTTTGAAATAAATTTAAATTGTTCAGTCTATAAAAACAAAAATTGTTACTTTTAAGGTGTTATACATCAATAGTCAGGTACCTAACCACTCAGCTAAAAGCAATTAGCATTTTTTACTTTTTCTTTGATGATTTCATCACTGAAGGTTTGTTTTGTTTCAGGAATATCATCAGTAAAATACCAGTAAGAGTAATGAGAGTAATTCCATTGACAACAGCTGATTAATTCCAAAACTTTCACACTTCAAATGTATTTCCACCATACATAGTGAACTTTTGTTCTAAAATCTCTGGACAAAAGTCTACATCTACTTTGCACTTTTGAAATGAAGTCTGTCTATAATAGGCTGTCATAGTGGTGATTTCTCTAAGAAAGTGTTTTTGTGGGTCATTTGTCAAGAATAGCTTGGTTACATAATCGGCTGGCAAATGTGCTGTCTCTGTAAGTTGCTATGTTCAGTGGAGTTCCACCTTTTTACTAAGTTTAATAAACGTGTTATACTAACATACTGGTTTTCACTGTGATATGTTTATCGTTGACATTATATAAAGTAAATGTTGTTTGTATTGATGTCTGTGAGTTGAATGCTGCTACGGTAAGGCCACTATTAAACACGGAAGTGACATATTGTGACCATACATTTATACACAGACTTTTTAAAATATGTAGGACAAGACCAAATGACTGTCATACATGCAGTAAACTGTGAAAGTTTCTATGAATGACCTAACTTTGCAACAGTGCTAGTAAGTAGGCAACATAGGGCATTAAATCCCACTGGGTGGAAATGTAAAATTTAGGCCACTTCACTTTCTTGCTTCTGATCACAAATATTGAATAGAGTATAAATCTTTTTTCTAGAAACTGAAAACATACCTTTGAATGAACGCTGTCAAAAAGTGTACTGAGATTCTTATTACAAAACTGAGCGGAGTTGTTATCTTATGATTTTTACATGATTAAGGATATGTGACTTGATCATCAACAGAACCTTTACAGCTTCAATAATCATGATAATTCAGTACTCTAAGTAACACAAATTTGTGCTTAAATTTCAAGCATTACAAATGTACAAACACTGATTTGGTGCTAAATTTCTATTTGATGGATTCACGGCAAAGGGAAATATCAACATGTAGGAGATAGTATACAACAACCGTCACGTAGTCTTAAAGCAGAGGTTCAAAAAAGGTTGACTTTTGGCTCACATGGTCACACCACCTGAGCTGTTGTTGTAGCGCTTTCTGTCTGTCTGTCTGTCTGTCTGTGAATATGATATTTCAAGAAAGGCTGAACAGATTTCAACCAAATTTGGTACAGTGGTTTAAGGTTCCAAGACAAGAAATTTGACCTTTTTAATCTAACAATTCTCTAACGGTTAATAAGCTCAGAACCCCTGTAAAGTATACATTTTCTGAAAGCTTAGATATACGGGAACATTTTGGTAACCACAGTGTCTCCATTGTTTACATAACTATCACGTGACACGGTAATTTGCATAACCTTTCAAAAAACAGTTTTCCCTATGTTTTGTCTCAATGCTTCAAAATATCTGACTCAAACTTGCTGGAATGCAAGCTGTCACAACGCTCTTCCAAAAAGTGTCTCAGATTTTTTATATCTTGCTTAGTTTTTTTGGAGCACAATTTTAAAGAAATCAACTACGCTTAAATTCACTGCTCTGGAAGTTTTTCTGGCATAAAAATTGTTTCAGAAGGTTTAAAAAAAATCTGAGACACACTTTTGAAGACCCTTAGGACAGCTTGCACTCACACAAATTTCAGCCGCATATCTCAAAGCATTGAAACAAAACATAGGGAAAATCGATTTTTGAAAGGTTATGCAAATTACCTGTCACGTGATAGTTATGTAAACAATGGTGACACTATGGTAACCAAACTGTTCCCCTATATCTAGGCTTTCCGAAAATATACAATTTACAGGGGTTCTGATCTTGTTAAACACTAGAGAATTGTTGGTTTAAAATGGTCAATTTCTTGTCTTAGAACCTTAAATATCAAATGGAAGGAACTGACTATATTTTGATGGGCGTGGCTTGAATATTAATGAAGTATCACATTTTTAATTTCTGTTGCATGGTTTTCTATGGGAAGCATGGTAACCGTAGGGTCATACACCAAGATTTACTGCACCAAATACCATGAAACTTACCATATAAGCTATTTTCTCAATAGTGTGAGATAGTCTGATAAGCACCATATCAATTGAATGCGAATTTGCATTTAATGAACTTTTGTAATCAGTGACAGTTTTAAAACTACCGCATCAAACTTTAAGTAACATTGTACAGATATTAATATGAAAGACATCTGATTGAAGAGTGAGACATTTAGCAGTAACATATCAATTAACAGCTAATTTGCACATTTAACAAATGTAAAGGGACAAAGTCACTCTTTTTCGACCTATTTTCGACATCAAAAATCCATTTAATACTTTCCAAAATTCATAGATGATCTAAGTAATGATTATGCATGCCTTGAAGGATACCGAAAAAGATCTTCTTGCTCTTTACACCAATGTTCAATGTCTGTGTAGTCTGCGCAAATTGAATCAACTGCCATGTTTGATTTCCAGCATTTTACGAAGCACGCATGCATGTGCGTGTGGAGCATGGTTGCCATCATCACGATATTCTGCGTACGCTTTGGGTAAGTGGTCACCAAGATGTTCAGATATTGTCAAACAGTACTTTTGTACAGATGTGATTTCAAAGTGCGAAACACGAAGTTGACCTTGAATGCAAGTGGAGCGAACGATTTAGCCGAGCACAGCGTAGCCCCATTAGGCAAGAACTCACAGGCATGCGAAAAAAAGTTCTTGATTTTATGGTACAGACCGATTTTTCCTTTGGCGATAGTTTCATTCATTGTGTCTACGACCTTGATAGAAGTTGTGCATGGTCACCCATTCATTCAGCATCTTTCAACATGTCAAACAACATAAATAGTGTCTTGTATCGTACAAAATTAATGAAAAAAAATGGTAGAAAAAGAGCGACTTTGTTCCTTTAAGCAATATAGCACTGTAAATCAAGAAGCCCTGCTCCAAACTTCATTAAACCTACTGGAGATATTGTTGTCCACATATTAAACTATCAAGAGACTTCACAGTTTTTAATTGCCAAACAGTTAATTTGCATATTTAATAAATGTTCTAAAGTGATATAGAACTTACATTATTGTACCAGAGACGATAAAATGTGGCACAGAATTTGATCCTACAGAAAAGCTCATATTGTAAGATATTTAGCAGTTCCATGTTAATGTTAATTAAAAGCTAATTTGCATATAGAACAAATTAGCACATTTAGTGTAATATAATGCCATACCCTTCTCACATAATGCTGTAACCTCATCACATAATGACATGTCCTCATCACATGATAGCGAAACCTAATCACATAATTATGTGTCCTCATAATATAATGCTGTAACCTCATAACATAATGGCATGTCCTCATCACAAAATGGTATAACATCATCACGTAATTCTACAACCTCATTACATAGTGACATATGTCCTCATCACATAATGACATGTCCTCATCACATAATGGCATAACATCATCTTATAATGGCTTGTCCTCATCACATAATGGCATAACCTCATCACATAATGACATGTCCTCATCACATAATGCCATAACCTCATCACATAATGGCATGTCCTCATCACATAATGCTGTAACCTCATAACATAATGGCATGTCCTCATCACATAATGCTATAACCTCATCACATAATGCTATAACCTCATCACATTATGGTATAACATCATCACATAATGCTTCAACCTCATCACATAATGACATGTCCTCATCACATAATGCTATAACCTCATCACATAATGGTATAACATCATCACATAATGCTTCAACCTCATCACATAATGACATGTCCTCATCACATAACGGCATAACCTCATCACATAATGGCATTACATCATCTCATAATGGCTTGTCCTCATCACATAATGGTATAATCTCATCACATAATACTATTACCTCATCACATAATGGTATGTCCTCATCACATAATGCTATAACTTCATCACATAATGGCATAACATCATCTCTAATGGCATGTCCGCATCACATAATGATATCATACATTATAAGACAGCTATGGCTTTCCATATTCAAGGATAGAACACCAATTAAACGCCTTTTTGTAACACTTTTTGAACGCCTCCAGACGTTCAGAAATTTAACACTACGTGTTCAACCAACGTTCAATTTTTGAACACACGTGTGCAGATTTTGAACGCTACGTGTTCATCAGAAATTATATTGAACACCATGGTGTTCCATATCTGAACACACGTTGCACAGGAAATGCGTTCAAAAATTGAACGCTTTTACGCGTTCAAAGGGCTGTAACACTGTTTGAACGCATGGACGCCGTTCAACGATAAGTGTGTTAAAGGCTAGAACACATGATGCGCGCTTGTTGAACACCTTTAATTTTGGGCGTTCACGGGGTGTTCAAGCCTTGAAATAACATTACAGACCATTGATATTCAGTAAAATTATTTTATTCTAAAAATACACAAAACATTTCGAGAGTAAAATACAATAATTTACTGTAAAATGGGTAATTAACATTGCAACTTTGTATGTAAAGTTTGTCAGACGAAAAAACCAACAGTGTTAACACCTTCCTATCAAAAACATAAGCAATAAAAATCACCATATTGTGGATTACGTTATATTCATACTTGTTTAAAACGTACAAAAATCATCTGAAAAAGCTCAAAATTTGGCTTATTTATTGTCTTGAAAAGACGTATATGTATGAAATGCATACTCCATTTTTGTAAGATGGTTTCTTAAAGACATTTCCTCTTATATAGACAATAGTAAATTTTGAAGAAAAAAGAAGTTAGTCAAGGCTTCTCTGGTGCACATGGTATATAGTTGTCCACACTTAAGTAAACACAGCATGTCAAGTTTTCAAAGTGTCACAGTAAGGCCAACATGCAGAAAGTGGGGAAAGTGGGTCCTTGGCTAGGTAAAACCTATTTTCTTGTCCAACAAAGTCCTTCATAAACAAAAAGGTTTGTTTGTTTGTAATATATTTAAATAAACCCTGAAATAAATGGGTGACATTTCAAAAATATACTTCTCAGAAATTTAAAACATATTCGTAAGACCTTTCAAATTCTGGTGTACCCTGCTATTAATTTTTATACAATTTTTTTACCAAAATGGTAAAAATCACCCTTAAAATGAAAACAATGTACATTTCATCATAACTTGAATATATCACATTTTGGTAATCCCTAATGTCTTAAAAATGTCTGAAATGTCTTTAATGTCCTAGAAATACACAGTTGCAAATTTCTGCATAATTGAACAATCTGAAATAGACTATCAGTAGAGATCTACGTCCTAAATATCAAAGCTGTTCGATTAGCAGTTTTAAAAAAGATTTTTTAAAGATTGTTTGACCAACAATGACAAAAATTGCCATGAAATATAAAAATTTGAATATTTCATCACAACTAGCACAAATTTAAAGAAGGTCATTTTTAGGGACATGTTTACCAAATATTGAAGACGTCAGTAAAAGAGAAGAAGATTTTTGCCAAAAAATAGCAAAATTAGCCTCAAAAATATACATTTGCATATTTCATCATAATTTGAACATATCTGATTAGGGTAATCTCTTGGGACCTGTTATCCAAATATTAAAGGATTCGTACAGGCTGTTTTGAAGAAAAACCTTTGGATGTACAAATTTGAGGACAATGCTACACATCCACCTATTTAGTTGACAGCAAAGCTAAAAACCAGTTGCTAAGTACAAGAGACGTGTTGAGCTACAATACAAAATAATTTACGGTTTGGTAGCAGGCTATGATCAACTAAATGTTACAAGGGCATAAGCTTTCAAAGTACGTGAAGTCTCCTTCATCAGATGCAAGGGGGATGAAAAATTGAAGCAGAAAGTGACAGAAAATTCAGAGTGAAAATTTCAGAAAATCAGTAATTCAGAGTGGACATTTTTACTCTGAATGGTCTGTCGCTTTCAGCTTTAATTTAAATAAGGAAGACTACACGTCTGTGAAAGCTTATTCTCCGGCATTATTTAGTTGATCATAGCATGCTACCAAAGCTTAGATTAATTCAGAACAAAAATACAGAAATTTATCAAAATTCAGTTACTGACCCTTGGAAGTTTAAATCTACATTAGAGATGAACTGAGGTTCTCAAGCTTGTTTCCAGACAGCTATCTGTACACTCAACTTCTTCGTTATCTGTACCACCAGCTTCTATAACAACTCTTCGATTTTCAGTTAAATCCAACTTTTTACATCCTGAAAAAATGCAACAATAGGTAATATGGCGAGATGAAACTTTAAATGAAAGACAAGGTGCTGATTAGGTTAAAGAAAAGGGGAGACTTTCATATACAGTGCCTCTCTCGAATACTGTTACAAAATATTTGCTGCTTCTTGTCATGAACTGATTAAAATTAAAAAGCCAAACTCTCATATGCTGAAACAATACATTGTATACTCTACGATGTTTAACTGATGTTTTACATGCGATTGTGTCTACTAAAAGACATGTGTTAGCTGTGATTACGCAGCGGTACTATGCAAGGCGTATCGATCGCGCTCAGGTCAAGGGTTATCGCTTCAGTTGTGTTGCGATGACCCTCGACCCGAGTGAGATCGATCGATAGGCCATGGCTAAAATTACCACTGCGTAGTCACAGCTAGTTGTTGGTATAGCAGCCACTGAAAGAAAAAAGGTTTCTTCACGTAGTTAAGCTATTTCAAGGTACAATACAATTAATTTCAAAGGACGATAATATAGATGCTTAAAAAAATCTAATACCTTTCACTATATTGGAGAGGAAACTTACCCTTTCTGGTCTTGCTTCCGCACGATCACGACTTCAGGGTGCTCTTTCAAGAAAAATGTCGCAACTTCCGTTTTGATGCATCATGGGATAGGAAAAGACACCAAACTTGAACACCAAGTGTTAACAAGTAGAACGCCTCTTGCACGCCGATGTTAAAATTAAAACGTTCATGGTGGTTTTCTGATTTTCTTTTCTAATTTTTAAACTTTCAACCCGTAATAAACGTGTAAAATTATTTTGTATACTTCCTTATTTAGAAAAAACATGCTTTCAGCAATTATAGGCCGTAAATATTTTTCACTTAGTGTGAAATTCGGTTACACCAAAATCCGTGTACTTTTGCCGGACAGCGAGGCAGTAGTAAATTTAATATACCCATTGTAAAGAAAAAAACACAAAAGACTTAATTGTTTCACAGTATTGTAAAATTTCTGTGATGCTGAGTTTTTGAACACTTGAAGGAGATCGTTGTTAACACATAGTGTTCAGGTTTAGAACATCATTGTTAATATTATGAACACTAGTGTTAACAATATGAACACTAGCCGTTCAAATTTGAACACCGACATGTACATTTTGAACGCGTAAAGACGCGTCTAGCGTCCGCTATTTTTACAGTGTGAACCTCTGTTTTACCAAATACCATTCAATCGCATCAATTTCGAGTTTTGGGTATAGACCATGGGAGTTACCCCGAGGGTCTATTGGTGGAGGTATACGGCCAAAGGTGGCGAATCTTGACTCAGGCCCATTTTAGACAAATTTGCATCGTATAGCCGTCGGGTGAATGATGAGTGCGACCGCTCACAATTATTCATGGAACGAAAAATAGGGCAAGCAGAACGAAGTGGACATATTGCAATGGATTAATCAACAAGTGTCAGACTTGCACTGATGTTTCCATCATCCAATTTGCATTACCCTCATTTTAGATGTAGACCAAATTTGCTGAAATGATGACCTAAAGTACGCCTCGTCTATCTATTGCTCCGACAAATTGGTGAAACGTAGTTTTAATACTCGGACGATTGACTTCCTCCCACTATATGGCACAATGTACAGATATTCCTGACAGCTCAGACCTGACAAATCAGTAATAAAATGAAGGAATTGAATAAACATGCCCTCAAGTATACTTTCAAGTACATTTCTTTTCTACTGCGACGAGTGGTCGACTTTGAACGGGCCCGCCATTTCAAATGCAATCCACTTCCATTTCCACTTCTCGGTCTAGTGGAAATGTTACAAACTTTACATGACTTCTGATGTGTACATATCAGGCCTTACACGAGCAACTTACCAGATTTTGGAAATGACACAACAAAACAATCATCCGGCTTGATCGGGTAGAGATCAGGTCTTTCAAGCGTTTCCTTTCGAACGAAGTCCGCAAGATACACATCTTTGAAAGTAAAATGCCCAGGTACTCGGTGGTAGTCGGAATTCAGCTTGAAAAAGTCGGCCATCTTGCCACAACTTGGGAACTTATGCGTGGAGTGTAGTGTTGTCGGCGCTGCAATACTTTGGGCTCAGCTCTCCTGTACTGCGCATAGGTGGCATCTGTTCATCGGAAAACCGCGTATCTTCAACAGTACTTTACAGGACAAAATCAATCGTGTCGTTTGACGGCGCAAAGTTTGGGTCTATGTACTGCTTCTTTTGTAACACGTGTTGCAAAAACACATATTTCAAATATGCATCTTCGGTTATTCCCAAAAAATACGCAAACTTTTCCTGAGGGAGCTAGAAAAAGAGATAGCCATCGGGAGCCCGGAAAAATAGAGTGGTTGAGTCGAGTAATTGAGTCACTGTCCACTGCCCTACATCTACTTCTCTCATGGTCTTAAGACATTTTCGTTTTGAAATATGAAGCTACTTTGAGTATGCGTGGTTTTCAAAGGGCAGTGTAACCAAAATCACCTTACCGCTCGTCACATAATGAAACCAGGCAATTGAACAATCAGGCGGGAAATAGCTTCCAACCCTTTCCGAACAGACTTCATACTTGGCGCGCAAAATAGAGATTGCCTTAGAAAGTGGTCATGGTACACCATGAGTTCTGGGGACTTGGTGGTCGGAGCGAAAAAAATACGAAGAGGAAAACTTGTTAAAGAAAATATTTGTACGACTAGAAAAGTTAAATGTGAGGAAAAATAATGTAATCTTAAACTGTTTTAGACTGAAAATATCCGTCGCTTGTGGGGGTTTGGCTCTCTACGCTCCCCGTAGAGAGAGCTCTCGAGCGATGGATCTTTCATTCTAAGACCGTTAGAATTTACTGTCGTGAAACTAAGTAATTGTACATCTTAATTATGACAAACTCTATCATTATGATAATATGATTACATTCCATATATTATCACTATCCACGATCGCAATTTAATTTTTTGGACAAAATGTATTTCTATGGTTAATACTTGGCTCAAACCAATTTCCTGTGAGAACTGAACTGTCACGTGGAAGGAAAACAGTCATTGTGAAACTCTACAGCAATTATAAAAAACAACAGCGCCTGAACACGATTAGCCCAACTTTTCACATGGAAATAATCTGATTAGTTGTCACAGAAACAACCGGTTATCAGTAGCTTGGAACAAAGATTTATTGTCTATCGCTATCACAGTAAAAAAAATGGACGTTTCTTAGTGACAACCTTGGTTCACCTATATTGTTGCCAGTGGCCAATCCTCTTGTGATGTTTTGAATTTGCTTTGCTTTGTCTGATATTTCTGAACAACTGGTTTTTGGTGAGATTCTCAGTGAAATTGTAATTTTGAATAACTGACATCATGCAATTCGATTTATTTATTTATTTTTTTTTTTATTTATTTATATCAAAAATATTATCACCATTCAAATGACAAACCAGAATCTTTCATTCTCTCTTCGTATATTTTGTCAAATGCTTCACTTTCAGCAACGGTGAAATGATTTCTCCAATCGCCCTTTTGCCCTGCAACAGCAGCAAAATACATTCAATTAAAATATAAGACAAACTTTGTGTGTTTGTACAATGCCATGTGATATAGCTGACATTTATTTCGATTACAGGAAAGATAGAACACGAAAGAATTGGAATCAAGTGAGGGGTTTAAAACTGAGGGAACGTAGGTTTGTAAATTTCAATATTTTGATGCAATGTGAGAGAGATATGCGACAGGTAAACAATAAAGATTACTCTTACATGTATTTAAGATCCGACTTTATTATGCTATTATCCAAAACGATGCTCATGTAAGAATTTTTTGGCAATTAGTCCGTAAAAATTCATCGAAATCGTTTGCCTTGTTGTAATACATCAAAGTATTTACTAACCTTTCCTGATGAACTCGTGTCCTTCAATCTCCTCAAAGTTGACAACCTTGTTAGCCTTCATCTTGTCAAAGGAGCAGTAGTCGGTGATCCTATCGATGACGTCATCACTAAGATCATAGTTCAAGTAATTCGCAATCTTCATTGTTGCTGCCCTAGGGTTCTATAAGGAATATAATTAAACCAATGATAACATTCTGATTCGTCAATTAATTCTGTTCAGACCTTACCACAACAAATAAGTATGTTATCAATATTATAACAATTTGTTTTCCTCATTTATTTTAGTTAATGCCAAATTCTTATAATGTACAGAATCTTATTTACTTCATACCTTTATCATGTCTTCATACTTTAGAAACAGCACATTATTGTCTTTTATATATTTCCACCAATCTAGCACAAAATCAAACCAATCACCATGAACCACTGAAAATGTAAAATATATGACACGGCTGTAATAAAAACGATGGTATAGACAAAGAACAACAAACATCAAAATATGAACTTAGTTTATCTCCACAGTATATCATATATCTTTCCCATTTCATCAAAGATTACTTGTAGACTTTCCCATGCTTAGGTGACAATACACACTCATTCTCACCCATGTGTAGACCTACAATGGTGCAGATAGCAGGAGAGAGAGAGAGAGAGAGAGAGAGAGAGAGAGAGAGAGAGAGAGAGAGAGAGAGAGAGGTCTGTCTAGGTAGATGAAAACATACGTAAGCACACATGGACTGATTGGTAGGTAGGTAGTTATTGGTAAATAGATAGATAGGTAAATAGATAATGGACTGATAAAAATATACACGAGTAAATATTTACCTTTTTTGTTCATAAACATTTTAAGAAAATCTGAAAACTGTCCTTTATAATCGCCATACTCAGGAACCGTTTGATAAAAATGATAATATGATACAGCAACATCTTTCGGGTTCCGTGCAACAAAGATCATCTGAAAATGTAAGCATCGGAGTTCAGTGACAAGATTATTCTGTGCAATGACAGTAAGCATACTTGATCATTTTCCACTTACAAACATTCGGTGCATTAGACTGTGATCTACATACCACGATATTCAAATACACATTGCTTGAGGGAGTTTGTTGCCCTTATACAGTGAAAACATCCATCCACTCATCCATCCTTACGTCTGTCCGTCCATCTTTAAATCCATTCATTCGCCTATCAAGATACACGCACAAAACACATACATACCTACATACCTACATACCTACATACATACATACATACATACATACATACATACATACATACATACATACATACATACATCCATCCACATCCATCCATCCATCCATCCATACATATATACATACATACATACATACATACATACATACATACATACATACATACATACATACATACATGCATGCATGCATGCATGCATGCATGCATGCATGCAGGCAGGCAGGCAGGCAGGCAGGCAGACAGACAGACAGACAGACAGACACACACACACACACACACACATACATACATACATACATACATACATACATACATACATACATACATACATACATACATACATACATACATACATACATACATACATACATACATACATACATACATACATACATAAGTGTTAGTCAAATAATCATATGATGAATATGAAATAAATCACCGCAAATCAAAACAATGTCTACTCGTTGCATGCCAAATTAGGAATGGATTTGGATTTTTCTGGGAATTTATTTAAGAGGTATTTTCGGAAGGTTTAATATAATATTCATCATAAGAAGAGAATTTACCTTGCATCCCATTTCAAGAGCTTGAGGAGGGAAGAGATGAAGTGGAAGTTGACTTTTCAATAGACGTGGAGATTTCAAACCTTCCATCAGTTTCAGTCCATCCCATCTTTCAGTTGTTAAAAGTAAGAACTACAAAGTGTCAGTGACAATGTATTGCCAAGGAAGTAAATCATACAATGAACATTAGTATCATCATTAAGGTGAGGCGGTCGTTAGAGTTCAGTATTCTTTGCAAGTCACAGCCAAACTTTTACACATCTGAGCTGTTATGAACGACGTAAAGATGATTTAGAGTGAATTAACCATTTAAGCGCTGTAACTTTTCCCACCAAAATTATATAGTGTAACAGTTGATCAATTTTCTGAATTTTTCTGTAATTCGTTTGACAATTTAGGGCCAAGTGAACATCACATTTTATTTGCTCCAGATTTTTATCAAAATTGTAGCAAAATTTAGAAAGAAGTTGACCCATGTATATTTTGATATAGGTCACAAAAATTGACTTTGGCGCTCAAAGAATTAATTACGGGTTGAATTCTGTGACTGTTTTCCAGAACCATTTAAATCAACACAACCTAATATGAAACATAGCTTTAGCTTCTCTACCACACATTGCACTCCAGAATGATTGACATTTTATTTTCAAAGATTCTTAATTTCCGAATACAGAAAACTAAACGATAAGTGCGAGACTACTGCAAACTGTCGAATAGATTCAATAACCAGAAGTTATGGTTGTTGATAGCTAATCCGAGATAGTCTGCCAGGCGAAGAATCGCCAGTCACAGTGATCTGCAAACGGTATTCATGTGTTCATATAGTCCAGTAGGTGGTGTACAGTACGATAAAAACTCAATATAAATCCATGGCAAATAAAAGCATGAAAAAATCATGGTTTGCGTTCTCCAAAGAGCAATAAAACGCTGGTTAGCTGTTTGTTGAGATGAAGGAAATTCGCCTACTTACTGAGGAAACTTTGGATAATAGTATTCAATGTAAGGTACTCTGTCGAAGTGATGAGCAGACTCCGTATGCGAAGTATCACCTTTGTTCATAATCAGCTGTGCCAATTCCAATGTCCATGTCGTTCCTGTAAGATACACGAACGATGCCGAGTGAAGTGTTTGGATATCACATATCAGAGTTTATAACACGCCACATGCTCATTCCATGTCGCGATTCGCTAGAATACGTCACATGACGAGAAAATAGATACGTCTAGTCTCCGCCGGATCGACAAAAATGACGTCAGATAGTATTTTTTGAAAAGTTGTTTCCCTAGTAAAATAGTTCTGACCGAATTTGGAAAAGCGCCCGGTCACGTGACCGTATTGTCGTCTGCAGCTTTGCAACAATGGCGGGTGACTAAAACGTGATGTGCGTCTGGTATAGGTGATGACACATTCTCTAAAACTGATTTTTTGACATTTTCCAACATTCCAACAGCGCAGGAACTTGAACAGCTTATCGACGGAAAAGATTAAAGTGCGACTAAGGATGTCGCTTAGAATATTTTTGAAAGAAAGTGGTACCACGTACAACTGAAACCGCTGTGGAAACATCGCCCAGTAAACTTGTCACAATGGATTGTTGCCGTGCAAAATATAAAAACACATTAAAAAATATATAACAATACGACATGAGCATGTGGTGTGTTATAAAACACCTATAGCCTGGTCTTTATTCGGGCTATAGCCTACGGCCTCGGGGAATAGCGATGTGTTTCTGGTAATACACGGCCCCTCAGGGTAATAGACGGGCGCTATAGCCCTCATATCCAGGCCATAGGTGTCTAGTAGACAATGTCTTTTTGGAATTCCGTTCATTAAGAAATCTCTCAAGAAAAAATGTTAGACTACAATATAATGTATTTAGAAAATTGATGTCCTTGACTACATTGCTTCGGTCGTCCACGCATATTTTGGACCAACAATGCTTGATTGTAATGCTTAAAGTTTGTGATATTTCAAGTCTTTGATCTTGACCTGTATAATGGCCAAATTTAACTAGCACTGCCCCGGTTTAAGTTGGGTCTGTGCTGTGTTTTGTACAATCAACCTTTTCTCTATGAACCGTCGCCATAGCAGGCTTCAACGATCATACAATAAAATGGTCAATGCGATAAGAATTTGTCAACAGCAAAGCCACCATTATGTCAACAAATTGTGTGAGTAGAAATAATGTCATGCTCAACTTCAAACTGTAGTTCCCATTCTCTGGTTTTCACATCAACCATCGACTATTTACGTGATGCTGTCCTTTATTTGTCCTCCTTTCAAAGTTATTTCCAGTCAATGAAAGTGCTTCAGTACCAACAAAGCTGTTTGTGCAAAGAGCCGGTCGAGGGGTATTTTACAATGCCACGTCGTTAATTATTGACATGTGGCCTAGATTTTTCCCTCACCTTTTGGCTTTTGACATATTTTACAATTTCATGTATTTAGCAAATTGATGTCCTTGACTACATTGCTTCGGTCGACCACGCATATTTTGGACCAACAATGCTTGATTGTAATGCTTAAAATTGGTGATATTTCAATTCTTTCATCTTGACATGTGTAATGCCCGGATGCAAACTGTTCGTTCCTGTATATTTAGAGCTTTGCATGTGCTACTATGTGCCTGTTTATCCATGCATTTAAAAAGTACGTTCAACTCCTTTGGATTTAGTACAACATGCATGGAATAAGGACACACCTGTAAACAATAGTAATGCTCTTCTGTAACTTTCCTTTCGTAACTTGTCCAGTGTAGACGTCATAATAATTGGCCATTTGACCTTACGCAATGTCAAGAATGGAATGAAGTACACAATAGTTGTTTATCCGATTTCGAGTTGTCACGGTGCTGTCTGAGGGGAAGTGCCCGAGATTTGACAGTGCATACCGACTGCCGATGAAAATGTACTTACCTGATTTCGGGTAAGACACAACAAAACAGTCATCAGGCTTGATTTTGAAGATATCCGGCCTTTCAAGTACTTCCTTTCTGACGTAACTGGCGTAATATACACCTTTAAATGTGTATTCACCGGGCACTCGATAATAGTCTGAATATAGCTTGAAAAAATCCGCCATGTTGGCCAAACTCTGTGACAAGCATCGCCCCGGGTTAAGTTGGGTCAATGCTGTGTTTTGTACTATCAACCTTTTCACTATGAACCGTCGCCATTGCCGGTTTCAACGATCATACAATAAAATGGTCAATGCGATAAGAATTTGTCAACAGCAAAGCCACCATTATGTCAACAAATTGTGTGAGTAGAAATAATGTCATGCTCAACTTCAAGCTGTAGTTGCCATTCTCTGGTTTTTACATTAGTCATCGACTATTTACATGATGCTGTCCTTTATTTGTCCCCCTTTCAAAGTTATTTCCAGTCAATGAAAGTGCTTCAGTACCAACAAAGCTGTTTGTGCAAAGAGCCGTTCGAGGGGAATTTTACAATGCCACGTCGTTAATTATTGACATGTGGCCTAGATTTTTCCCTCACCTTTTGGCTTTTGACATATTTTGCAATCTCATGTATTTAGCAAATTGATGTCATTGACTACATTGCTTCGGTCGTCCACGCATATTTTGGACCAACAATGCTTGATTGTAATGCTTAAAGTTGGTGATATTTCAATTCTTTCATCTTGACCTGTATAATGCCCTGATGCAAAGTGTTCGTTCCTGTATATTTAGAGCTCTGCATGCGCTACTATGTGCCTCTTTATCCATGCATTTAAAAAGTACGTTCAACTCCTTTGGATTTAGTACAACATGCATGAAATTAAGACACACCTGTAACCAATAGTTATGCTCTTCTGTAACTTTCCTTTTATTACCTTTCGAGTGTAGACGTCATGATAAATTGCCATTTGACCTTACGCAATGTCAAGAATGGAATGAAGTACACAATGGTTGTTTAACCGATTTCGAGTTGTCATGGTGCAGTCTGAGGGGAAGTGCCCGAGATTTGACAGTGCATACTGACTGCCGATGAAAATATACTTACCTGATTTCGGATAAGACACAACAAAACAGTCATCAGGCTTGCGTAATATACACCTTTAAATGTGTATTCGCCGGACACTCGATAATAGTCTTGATTTAGCTTGAAAAAATCCGCCATGTTAATCAAATTTAACTAGCACTGCCCCGGGTTAAGTTGGGTCAATGCCTTGTTTTGTACTATCAACCTTTTCTCTATGAACCGTCGCCATTGCCCAATAGGGGTGGGCCAGTGTGTTTTTGAATTTCGACACAGGCTCATCATTGCCTAAAATGCATCATTCAGTTGCATTTTTCGGCGCGCCCTTTGGGCGCGTAACTTTAATAATCAGACATATTTTTCAGTACGCCTAACTTTAACATATCAGGCATACATATATCAGAAATATCTGTATGTTCAATATTTTTCTGCGTGCTCTTCGAGCGCATTACTTAAATATATTAGACATTTTTCAGCAAGCCGTTCCTGTGCATGACTTTAATATACAAGACATATATATCAGAGATATCAGGATGTTTCATATTTTTCTCCGCGCCCTTCGGGCGCCATACTTTAATAAATCAGAGATATCTGCCAGAGATATCTTGATGTTTGCTAAGTGAAAGTGTACTGTTATGAAATCTGCATTTCATATGAAAGCATGACAAATTCCTGATACTTTTCTGTTCTCTCTATGACAATTCAGTATGAGAAAGCAACATGCACAAATATTTCACAATATATATTTGATACAGTGACTTATTTAAGAGATAGAAAAATGACAAGATATCTTTCGTTCTCATTGATGCAAATGTTTTCCTTTGTGTCTCAGGTTTTCTGTAGAATGATGCTTTTCATGACCAAAATAACAGTTAAAAGGGCAGTTTTTGTCATTATTAGCTGTGATTTTATGGTTTCAATGTTACAAGAAAAGGTCATCTCACACACTGCACACATCATATTTGGCTAAAACGCCTCTCTATGGCTCCTCAGGAGATTTAATTGGATGGCTGGCAAGTCTCAACACCCATCCAAGTTTTTGATTTACTGCTTTTTCCTCTTTGATATTAATGATTGACATCCATTTCTGTACAACAATTCAGGACATCTGGTTAAGCATAGAAAGTGTGAAATACATTCACAGCTCATTCAAAATGTACTGTATTCAAACTTTAAGATTGACACTTTGAAATTCCTATCTTACAACTGACATGTCAACAATTTCATTAAAACACAGAATGACTGTTAAAATATAAATGTATGTAAAATAAATATATATATATATATATATATATATATATATATATATATATATATATATATATATATATATATATATATCGTTTATGTCCACCTTTTACCTTTTGTTTTACAGTTGTCGCATGCAAGGGGGTCATCCTGTTTTTAAAATTTGGAATAGGGGTCACCCTGTTTTCAAAATTTGAAATGGGGTCAGCCACTTTTTGAAGTTGGCAAAAAAAAATCCACCGCCCCCAGGCTGAAGAAACTGACCCGTCCCTAAGATATTGCTCTAGAATTTCCTTGTCCCAACCACATTCTACTCTGCACAGTTTCTGAAGAATGGACATGCTGGTAGAAGAAATGGTGCTGCCAGCCCTAATGGGTCATACACTAAAGCAACTGATGACAACATACCTCGACGTGTTTCCGCCTTTGTTTCATTGTGCACCCTGAAGCTCAAAGTATCCTCTGCCACATTCCATTCAACATCAAGAGCTCAGTCTATTGGCATATCTTCAAAGACTACATTCATCACTGATGGTGCTCGCTCAGCTGCCGGAATTGAAGCTAGTACATCCTTTCAATTTGAAATCCATTTTGTTAAATGAAAACCTCCTTTGGATAAGAGTGTCGTTACTTGTGTGACAAAACGCTTGGCAATATCAACTGAAACTACAGATTTCAAATAATCATCCACATAGAAATTTCTGTAGACTGAATCGATGGCATCTGTTTCAAATTTACTTCTATTGTCATCTGCTGTTTTCTGTAAGGCATAAGTCGAACAGCAGGGTGATGATGTTGCACCAAACAAATGAACGAGCATTTGATGATCAACAGGTTCTTTCGACAGATCTCCATTAGGCCATCAAAGAAATCTGAGTGCATTACAATCTCGAGGATCCACGTGGACTTGATGAAGCATCTGTTTGATGTCCGCCACCAAGGTAACAGGATCTTGCCAGAATCATAATAACACACCAAAAAGTGAATTTGTCAAGTCTGGACCTTGTAAAAGTTGATCGTTGAGAGACGTACCTTCATACTGAGCAGCACAATCGAAAACCACACTCACTTTGTCTGGTTTTTGAGGATGAAATACTCGGTGATGTGGTAAGTACCAGAGTGGTCCCTCACTCGCAACATTTCCTTCTTCAGGCATTTGTCTTGCATGTCTTTGTGTGATGTAGTCTTCTATTGTAGCACTGTATTCTTTAGAAGAACAGGATCTTTGAGTAGTCGTCTCTTCAACAGATTTAGACGCTTTTCTGCAATGTGTCTGTTCTGCGGCAAAGTGGGAGAGTCAAATTTTCAATGAAGCTTTATCTGATAATAACCATTTAGCAGGCAAACTGAACGATCCATAATTGCTTTTGCTCTGCGGTCTTCAAGTGACATGCATTCCTTTGTCTCAACAAGAGATTCGCTGATATCTGCATTATACATCTTGTGTAGTTGTAATCTGATAGATTCCATGCACTTGATAGGAGAATCGCAATTTATGGCTTGGTCTGTGTTGATGAAGTGGATATTAACATTGTCATCTTTATTACCATTAAGTGGCCCAAGCAAAGTCAACCAAGTATAGTGCGCACAGCATAAGGTTGTTTTCGTTTACCACGTCTTTCCTCAAGAACCCAATGAGCCTCGGGGACATCATTGCTGATGAGAATTGTCACTTCCTTGTCCTGTAACTCTTGCAAGTCGATACCATTCAAATGAGACCATTCTTGTGTATCCTTTACGGTTGGAATACTATTTGATGTAATGGGAAGATTGTCAGTTGTCCAAACCTTATTGAGATGTGTGATGTGTTTAAAGCTTGTACGTCCAACTGAACCTCACGACCATGCCTTTTCCTTTCAGTATCTGGAGTTGATAACGTGTAACTAATTGATTTACCTTCGAGGCTAAGTCTGTCCGCCAGAGATCCGAGGCAAACTGTAGTGTCTGAACCACTATCAAGAAAAGCGTTTGTTTGAATTTGAGGTCCGCCATTTGACCCACTAACTCTAACGGGAACAACTTGGAGACTGATACGAGGTTGGTCTATTCTGATCGCTCTACAATTAGATGTATTTCTGGCCCCATTGTAAGGTTCAGATGTCTTTACATTTTCTTTCTCTGCATTCTGATGACTAGAAGTAGGTGTTGAAGAAATGCTACCTTGAGGTGCTTTATTTAGTTGGCTCAATGTGTGCAACAGTGGATGATGGCGTCTTCCGCAGCCAGTAACAGGACAAAATATACCACTTTTACAATTTCTGGCAAAGTGAGGTGGACTGGCTTCCAGACAACAATCACAGAGTCTATGTTTCCGCACAAAGCCCTTTTCATCATCATACGACCTACCAGCAAATTGTCGACATGTCATCAACTTGTGTTGCCCTCTGCAGAAGAGACAGGTTATTTCACTGTTGGATTGCGACTTTGGTATCTCGAACGTTCCTTTCTTTGTTTCACGATCACTGCCCTTTGTAATCAAAGTGGTTGCCTTTGCTGTTGAGGTCAAAGTCTTAATTCTGGACTTTGTTTCTTTGTCATCAGGTTTGGAGCCGACAGGTTTTCCAAATATAGTATTTGCAATAGCAGCTATAGTTTCCAGGAATTGCGTCAAATGAATAAATTCCTGTTCAACACCAGAGCAAACCAACTTTCCGGCTTCTTTGGCCCATTCTGCTTGCAAATATGTCGGAAGACGTTTCACAATTTTCTCAAGCGTGTCCATAGAATTAATATCAGCTGTATATTTCATTTGGATTGAACACAAATGGCAATTCGGGCCAATTGCAGCAATTTTCCTGTTTCTGACGCCTTAATTTAAGATCCTTTGACAACTTTATCTATTGTTGCGTGAACAATGGTGTTTCTGACCAAAGTTGCGATACAGAATTTTTCTGGCTTCAGAATAACATTGTTCGGGAGGCAAAATTACACAGTTTTTAATCGCTTCTTTAGCTGGACCCGTGCAATGTTGGATAAGGTAGGCTAATCTTACACTGTTATCATTCACCATTCGTTCGATATTTACTTCAAAGTGCTTAATAAAGATGGAATACAACACAGGATCACCGTCAAATAATAACAACTCCCGCTTAGGCATATTCAAACTTGATACGAGTGCTTGAGTAGTTTCGTTTTGTTGCCGAATTATATTCTGTAATATTTCATACTGATGATCTTGAAATGGGAACTGTTGAACAGTTGGCTCAATGCCCTCAAAAGGTTGTTGCCTTACACCATCAATCCTTGGGTGCCATTCTGCTGCATCTGGATTCAGTGCAGTAATGTGACATTCTGACGTCTTTTCCGTATCCAATCTACGTTCAAACCCATGACTCTCTTCAGATTTCGGCATGACTGTTTGCATTTTTGATGCAGTGACTGGTGGACCCACAGATGGCACAGGGGGTTACAACCATGAAAAGATTGAAAATACCTGTTAACGGAGTCACTTTGGGTAGTCATCTTCATTTTCATCGGCATTTTAGAACCACTCACGGACCAATTTCCCGCTTCGGCTAGTTCAGCGTCCATTTCTGCATGCTGTAAACTTTGTTGAGCCGCCAAAATCTTCAATGCTGACTCGTGTTTATCTCTTTCCTTTTGCATTTCCGATTTCTTTTCTTCAAGTTCTATTTCTTTAAGCCGGGTTTTCAGTTCTTGTTCTTTCTTGATTCTGTGCAATTCAAGCTGGGCCTCAAATATCTTTTTCTTAGCTATCCATGATGCGTTACTCCTATTTGATGCTACTACAGAACGACATTCATTCTAAGAAGACTGCTTATTACTGTCGGCATGATCACACTGCAATTTCTTACCAGAGTCCACAGAGATTCTACTTGATTTCGTTCTGTGAGAGTGTTGTGAATGTTTAGAAGTCTCTGACCTGGAACGACCTGCTGGATCAAAAACTGTGTTACCATTCGGGCTGTCACCGATAAAACCACCCTTCGGTATATCTGTTTTACTGGAACCATCTGCTAGTGGCCCTAAATCTTGTGGTGAACCCGATAGCGAAATCCTATGAAGTGAAACCCAGTTTTGAAGGCGATGGTCTAAACATTCCTTTCTTTTGACTTCTAATTCATAATCCATATCAACATTTTCTCGTTCAGAAGGGTGAAGAAGCTGCTGACTTTCATTGTACGCATTTTTGTACGAGGTAAAAAGTCTATCCAGAAGCTTTCTTTTGTTCATAACCTGTTTGGTTTCCCAAACAATACTTTCAATGTTGTGTAATACATTTGTTTTACCTCGCATCTCTTTCAGTTTAGAGGTGTGGGGATCTACATACCAGTCATATTTATCAGATATTTTTGTTATTCAAAAAAGCATTTTTGTATCATATCGGGTAGTAGTTATCACGCTCATACTGTCCCTTTATTTAAGGAACTTAAAATTCTTTATGTGTATAAACAATTCAAGCTTCAGGTCGCAATTTTCGTTTACAATGTTCTACATAATAAACTTCCCATGAATTTCAAACCATACTTTTCCCCAAATGATCATATGTACAGTACTCGGTCCAAAGACAAAAATGTTCTCCACCCCCTAAAGTCCGAAGCAATTTAGGACAAACTTCTATCAAATTTGTGGTACTGTAGAATGGAACAGCATTCCAGAGGATCTTAAAAACATCACTTCCAGATTAAGATTCAAACGAGAGCTTAAAAATTATTTATTGGAGTAACTCCAATACAACGGTTGTAGTTTTGTTGATTTAGTAACTCAGACCGTACATTAACTTCCTGTAATATCTGTCACTGTGATATATCGGAATAGTCACCATTTTTAAAAACTGTACAGTTTGGGGCTGACCTCGATTAGTGCCTAGGGCAACTATTTTTCAGTCCTTTTCTCATTGTAACGCTTTAATGTTTACTAAATTATTTTCTTTTTTTCGAATAGAGAATATGAGAAATAAATTATTATTATTATCATTAATTACAGGTGTATGAATACAATATGCTTCTAAATGTCGGACGTAAACTTATTTTCACTTAGAGATTCCCGTATGTTCTTTACAAATGTTCTGTAGCCAAAGTAACTGTTTTCTTCCTGTGCATTTTGTGGAAAATTTACAGATAGATTGTTAAATAAAAATATCACACTGATGACAGACCTTCTTTGCTGAACCGAAGATTACCACATTATTTAAAACTGAAGAAATGATTAAACTTACAGGTCATGATTGTTAAGAGAGGTTAATTTTCTGGGACATCTTTTACAGTGTACACTAAATTTCATCACACATATCACCGAAGATAATTGTGAAAGAAGCCAGCAAGGTAGCATGCCAGTGAAAATCATATTGTCCTTTCCCATAAAACGTCTATAGTTAATGCTCATCTGTTTTTCATCAGCTGATTATCTTTCTGACCGCCAGTGAATGGCTTTGTCACACAGTCAATCATGCAGGTATCACAATGACTTGCACATGTACTATCCCCAATACAACAATATCATCGATCGAACATCAGAATATTATGAAAATACTCTTGGATTGAGAAAATAAAGCTCTCTGTGGAGAAAGACAAGCTAAAGAGTGAATAACTTCTTTGTTTTGGATGAATCTGAAATTCTCCCGTCTATGGTAATTGTCGTCACTTGCTGCAGGTCTGGAAAACACGTCCACTGGCACTAGTAGCTAACAGTAGAATTACTCATGCCTGACTGTTCCTCCTAAATTTCGTCATTTGGCCAAATATATGATAAATTTAACTTCAATTTGAATGGGATACCTTATAAAGTGTACTGTAAAAATACTATTGTCAATAAGTACCATTATAAGTGTATTTCTAGTGTGGGATTGTATGGCTGATGATATGCTGAGATCGGAAGTGGACCCATAATGCACAGAGATGAGGTTTCGATATCAACCAAATCGTTTAAAAATTTTCAAAAATCTCTCATTCGAAAATTATATTTTACAATCCTATTAAGAAAGTTGGTAAATATACATATGCGATTAAATTTTGTAACGTTTAAATTACGGGGGGGGGGGTTGGACTCAAACCTTCCTCCGCGCCGAGGGGTTCAGAGCTAAAAGGGATCTTTCGCATGCTAAATTCTTTACCTTCACATGGTAAAAATATTAAGAATTTACAAGGCCAGCGTTTACGATTGCCCTTCTCGTTCAATACAGGTCTTTCAGGTTGACCGTTTACACTTGCTTGTTCATCACACATGTTTTCTTCTAAAGAATACACATAATTTGTTGATAAGCCAGACATAAACGTTGCCGACTCGTTTTATCTTTGTGTGTGAGTGGTCAATTTGTATGTGTGTGTGTGCAGTCAATCGCCTTTCTGTTTACGTGAAAGAGGTCATAAACTTGCACCCTGTGTTCTGGCAATTAGTGTTCGGTGTCTGCCAAGACCATATAACCCCTGGTATGTTTTTCTCGCAATTTTGAGATACCTCATTAAGGCCCAAAAGATGTTTTTCTACCCAGTGGTTAGAAAATGAGTCGGCAACTTTAATGTCTGGCTTATCAATACATTTTGTGTGTACTTAGAAGAAAATGTGTGTGATGAACATACAAGTATAAAAAGTAAACCTGAAAGACCTATATGTTATATGATTCACACTGACTGATGCAGTTATTTTTCACCGTACCGGTAGTTATGGAGTTATATCAGTGGCTCCGGAGCTCCATTATATTAGCTCATAGCAATTTGAGTTCAGCGGGCTCTGATATCTGAGGCCCTCGAGAAATTGAATTCTACAGTCACGGGTTTTGTTGATAGTTGCACCTGAGAAGGCTGTGTTACTTCTAAGGATGACGTATTTGGAAGCTGATAGCATTCCAAAGATTTATAAAGCTATATATGGTAATAGTTCTCTTGCCTTTGTGCTTGCAGTGCATGTTACGTTTGTATAAATTGCTATGCGCAAACTCAATCAATCTTTATTTTTGAATATAATGTCTACTGATGACTGGAAAAACAATAGGAATAAAAATATTTCACTATATAACCATGTTCAGGACTTGTAAGAGCTTTGGTGCGTGCTATTCAAGCCAAGGGCCGTAACATACGTCATTTAAATAACCAAACGAGAGCACTTATGCATGGAGCGAGGCCACGGAGCTTTCCAGATCATCTACGGTTGGCCTTCAAGTCGAACCTTCTTTATCGAGGTTGTTGTCATTGACTACAATATGGCTTCTTCGATACTTACAAGCTTGACGGGAATATGTACGAATTTCATGCACAGCTAGAAAGTACGTCATTTAGTTTTTGCTTTCTGCTACACTTTCCTGCGACGAAGGAGCCGTGCTCTTGGTGTAGTGTGCCTGTGTACTTAACAACGTGTTTGAGTTCTTGTATCATAAAATATTCGATATAATATTGGACATAATTCTAATTCACACGACTATCCAAATGCCAATAAAAGAATAAAAATAATCATGTTTAATTGTAGCTAGTTCTTCTTAGAGGTTTTCAGTAAATGAGGGATGCAGAATATCTAATTGTCGCATGAAGAAGTGCATGACTTTACATTAAAAAATTTCAACTGGCAGTCAATTATAATAACCTTAGGGCTTTCTTTTTCATCGCCATACGCCCACAATAACGTAGTCATTGATAAGTCAAGCGTGATGCAATACAGATCCTTACAGTCTAACCAACAGGTAAAGACGTTTTCACATTGGCAAATGCAGTATTTAGTTTTGGTGTTGTAAAACGTCTTCCATCTCCCAACGCTCATACATATACTTAAAGATGCTAGATGGTATACTAGTATATTACAGGGCTGGAAATACAACTTTACTGTCAAATTTACACAGGACACAAAACTAGTGAATTAAAAATCAGAGTATCAGTGACTCAAGCTAGAGTACAATTAAGCTTATGCACCTTCTTTAATGATTACGCCTTCTTTTAATGTAATCGTGTTCGACTGTTTTGGAAAACATTTTACCGTATTTAATCATGTTCAAGAATCTCATTATTCATGTTGAATCTGCAGTACTGAACACTCTGTAGCTAGTACAAAATGTAGTAGTGGCAACAGGATAAGAAATAGGGCAAAATGCCAGGCTATCGACCCACAAAAGCCTCCGTAGACTGCAAACCCTAGCCTGAATTAAAATTACAACATTGATTAGTATGGTTTGTGAACATAGTCAAAATTGGAACAGTAGTCTGAATAAGCTTTCTGGTTAAAACGTAGTTAAATATTATGCATTTAGTTTATCTCCAGAAACAACTTTCCTCCACTATATGTAAAAATAAAGATATGCTTATTATGTCAATGTATACTTAATCTTCACCTTCTTGGTGACTTATTATACGAGTCCAATTGATTATCTGATACTGCTATCTCGATCATAAAATGACACAAAATATATTTATATAGGAATAGCAAAAGACCTTTTAAATGGTTATTGAATTGCAAAATAGTGATAAGTGTACACAACGTAAATGAAATATGAATCGCGATAAAATATTTCAGTATTCAAGTCAACTTGATATCATATTCCTCCGCCAACATGCTATTTTTGAATCTCATTGTATTACTCCCAGTCAAATGATAACCCAGAATCCTTCATTCTTTCGTTGTACACTTCGTCAAATGCTTCATTTTCAGCCACAGTGAAATAATTTTTCCAATCGCCTGTTGCACCTGAAAGAGACGGCGAAATTGTCCAGAATCAAAACGTTAGATTCACTGAAGAGCAGGAAAGTTTTCTTTCTGTATTACAACCATTTGCTTTTTAGTGTATCGAAAAAGAGATAAGAAAAACAGTTAAATCGATGCGGTCAACGACTTTTTAATTACATTTTATGAGGAAAGACTGCAGTACAGTTCACTGTCAGCTAGGAGGAGGTAATATGAGTCGATCATAGAGGATTCAAGTCCGTCTGCAAAAGTTAAAACATTGTCGAGCAGGAGGTCAGAGTCGTCAAAACTATACCACCTGATCCACACACGCACCGGCACCGCCTAGCTGATAATTACACCTGAATATGATGACTCCGGGCAAAATATATGTTCAAAACTCAAAATAGATAAATGGATGATAAATTCTCACCAAAAACAACCAACAAACTACCCAAATAAACAAACAACTAAATAGCTTGAGAGATTAGTCGACTGAAACATGTGACGTTACAAAGTACAGTACGATGGCGAAGTCAACACATATTGAAAACTATGATGGGATAGAGTACATTTTGCACAGTGGTGCGAAGTCAGTGCAAATTTATCCTGGTGAAACAAAAACATGCGTAACTAAAATCGGTGCCTACATAGAATGGTGTATTATATCAAACGTGACTGAGAAAGAAAGGACTCGGGAAATTTGCCTGAAAAAAACAAATTAAAGTGTTACTTTACGCCGATATCCTTGTAAACACTCCGAAAAATAGTGTACACTGCTCTCACACTGTACTTTCATACTGACAACGACTGAGGATTATATGGTCATGCCGTTGGAATTACTAAAAAGTACTTTAAATAAGCAAGTATACAAGAAGTCTAAGTTGTATGTGTCTTCAAGTGGTACCTTTTATAATCTTCTCGCAAAATATATATTGTTAGACAGGTTTACCTTTCCTTAGGAATGGTCTTCCTTTAACTTCTTCCAAGTCCATGACTTTGCTTGCCTTCATTTTAGCGAATGAACAACGCTCTGTTATCTTATCTATGACGTCATCACTAAGGTCACAGGTCAAGTACTCCGCAATCTTTACTGTTGCATCTCTTGGGTTCTGTGACCATTTCAAGAAAATCAAAGAAGATGATGACAATCGTCTTTAACATTGCAATCAGGAGATTTCTGCTTGAAATTGAACTATTTTGTCAAGGTTTCTTTTGTGTTCTTTATCCGCCTATGCGGTTACCTTATGTCACGTTGCAAGGTCTTACCTTCTTCATATCTTCGTACTTTAAAAACAGACCATTAATTCCTTTCACGTATTTCCACCAACCGAGTGTATGGTCAAACCAATCACCGAATACAACTAACAAAATCAAACGTAGGGAAATGGAGGTAAGTGAGATGTTATTCATACATTTACATATATTTACGTACCTTTACATACATACATACACACATACATACATACATACATACATACATACATACATACATACATACATACATACATACATACATACATACATACATACATAACACACACACATACACACACACACATACATACATACATACATACATACATACATACATACATACATACATACATACATACATACATACATACACACATACACACACACATACACACACACACATACATACACACACACATACATACATACATACATACATACATACATACATACATACATACATGAAACTCATTTGCTGTTTGATTGCAGTATAACCACTTTGTGTGACAGGTTTCCCCCCCCCCCCGCTTAATTTGGAGATATATCCGTGAGTTTGTAAACTATCACGCTAGATTGACAATGCCCTGTTTTATGATTGTGTTCAGTGCTTATGTTTCCTATTAAATGCATGTTACGGTGTGCTCATTGTACATATAGCCACAGAATGTGTAATGTCTCACACGGGATTTCTAAATTTATATTTTTAGATTCATTTGTAGAACACCAGTACCATTTACCTTTACCATTCATGAACAATTTCAGATAATCTGAAAAATCTCCCTTGTAGTCACCGTATAAAGAAGGCAGAGCTTTGTAGAAATTGTAAAACGAATAAGCAGTATCCTTTGGATTCCGGGCAACAAAAGTGAACTGAAAATATAATCAAAGTCACAGAGATAATTTCATCATTTTCCTGACTAAAGATATTTTTAGAGTGGGGTTTGGTCGAGCAGTTCTGTCTCTTGAGGTGCCGCCAACGAAGCTGTTCGTGCAAAAAGGTGTTCGTGCGAAGTTTTTCAGCGGGCGGGCAAATTTCAAAACTAATCAGCGGGCGGGGAGAAAATATCAATATTTACTGTGGGCGGGGAAGAAATGTCATTACTTCCAGTGGGCGGGGAGAATTTTTTGACAGTGTGCACCAGAACATACTAAGAGGGAGGGGAAAGCGGCGTGCTTAATATAACTTGAGGAGAAATTAAGCGCCTAACTTCGAGGGGAGCAATGTTCCAAGGTATACTGCTAACTGCTCGCATGGTTTTGTGTTGATCTGGGTTGCCTAGTGGGCATCTAGTTGGCAATGGGGAATTTCAGTAGTGGGGAGAGGGCAGCGGGGAGCTTGAATTGTTGTGGGGAGTGGGGAGCGGGCAGACCGTTGATACGGAGGGCAGTGGGCATCAAAATTCAGTGGGAGGGCACATTTTCATTGTATACCAGTGCGAGGGCAGTTACGAACAGCTCTCACTTTCCCCTCCAAATTTTAGGCCAGGGTCAAAAATAAGAAAAATCGGTATATCAGCCTTCAAAACATGTTTTGTGATGATTTTGAGAAATTCATGAAATTTACCAGTTGGCGAGCACTTCTGTCTCTTGCCTTTCCGCAAGGTGACTGGATGCCGAATGTTGTGAGTTCAGGTGCCACCAACTAAGCTACTCGTGCAAAAAGGTGTTCGTGCGCAGTTATTCAGCAGGCGGGCAAATTTTTAAACTAATCAGCGGGCGGAGAGAAAAAAATCAATATCTACTGTGGGCAGGGAAGAAGTTTCATTATTTTCCGTGGGCGGGGAGAAAATTTTTAACAGTGGGTACCGGAAAATACGTGGAAGGAGGGGAAAGTCTTAGTTGATGATAGAACTTGAGGGAAGATTAAGCGCTTAAGGTAGACAATGTTCCAAGGTATACTGAAGCTGCTGGCAGTGTTTCGTGTTGGTTTGGGTTTCCAAACGGGCATCTAGTAGGCAAAGGGGAGTTTAAGTAGCGGGGAGAGGGCAGTGGGGAGCTTGAATTGTTGTGGGGAGTGGGGAGCAGGCAGACCACATATACTGGAGGGTAGTGGGCATCAAATTCAGAGGGGTGGCACATTTTCCGTGTATGCTTATTTACAAAAATATGCACAAGAGAGATATCTGTAAGATTTTTTTCTTGTTTTCGTTAAAAGTGAAGTATTGCACTTGTCAGTTTAAGGTTACCTTGCATCCCATATGGAGAGCTTGAGGCGGGAAGAGATGTATAGGTAAGTGACTTTTCAGAAGACGAGGAGATTCCTTGCTTTGCATTGCTTTAATTCCGTCAAATCTGTAAGTCACGGACAAATTTAAGTCAGAAATCCCACTGGAAAAATACTAGAGGTTAATGGATTACTATTACAGTAAACCGTAGATTATCCGAACAACTAGGGGGACTGGCTTTTTGCTCGGTTGTGCAATCAGTTAAGATATGCGATCTTGAGGCGGGGTCATAATTAGGTCAAGTCTCTATTTACGTACACACGGCACATAGTCACACATCACCTTCTCAGACATCGTGCGTGCACATAGACACTACTCATGCATAAAATGCTCAAACTTTGTTCTACATTTTAATTTTTCTTTAATAATTGTATTGAATAAACCACCGGCAAGACAGGTCTGCATACATCGCCATACTATCTCATAACATTTAAACATTTCATAATTTTTAAAATAACTCCACGTATGCACAATAGTTATGCGTGTCAATCAATCCAGAAATGTGAAGATTGATTGAAGTGAGGTGTTGAATCAAGGAATTAATCAATAATCTGGTGAAGCTTGTCAAATCTAAATTACAAATTACAGGCAAAAGTGTCTCTGAAATGATTAGTTTTGGAGAGAGAGAGAGAGAGAGAGAGAGAGAGAGAGAGAGAGAGAACACTCAATGCTGAAAAGCAGGAATGTACACATAACAATGTGTAATGACAACAACAAAGTCCAAGAATTCCAATTCAGAGGTGCAAATTTTCTCATTTCTTTTCATTTCACTTTAATATCCCTTGATAAGATCAATGTAACGATTATATCATGATGTTCAAAATGTGCATTTATTATTTTACCGAGTATTGTAATATGAATAGATCACAGATGCAGTAATATGAATAGATCACGGATGCAATTTCATTTAAACTGACATTAAATGTTCATGGCAAGAGTAAAAGTCTACAGAAAAGTGGACAAATATTCATTGATTCAAGTGTGCGCATGATGTACACCACTGTTAAATTATAATATGACAGCGCGTACTCTCATCCTTTTAAGGTACTACACGCCTCGAAAGTGAAAGACTTATGCTATCGCGCAAACTTTCCTAAAACAATCTTTCAAACATATTACCAGAATAAAAATCGGTGTAAATTTGGGAACTAGAGGAACAAATTACTCAAAATTTACAGATATTTGAAATGGATAATGGCTGCCATCACTGCATTAATTCTATGGTAAAAAAAGTTAAGATTAGTTAAGATTTTCTATTTTCGAAAAACTAAGACGGTAAAATATTTCCTTGCATCAAGAGCTTTAAAGAGAGCCCCAAAAAGTGGTAGATGAGAAACGAACTGTAAAAGTTTGAAAGTCCGAATATCTGTCCCCAAGGAGCATTGAACCTTAAGGTAAGATATTCGGACTCTCAAACGTTATCAATTCGTTTCTGATCTACCACTTGCGGGGTTCATGTTAAAATTCTTTGTGTCAGAAAACTTTTCACCCTTTTAGTTTTCCGAAAATGGAAATCTTAGTTAATTTGTCCCCTCTAGTACCAACTGTTGAATGATGACCCCTGATTTTTATTCTTGATTTGTTAAGAGAATGGTTCATAGTTTCACTGAGGAAAGTTCTAGCAAAAGTGTATGTCTTTCCCTTTCGAGGCGCAAACTACCTTGAACAATTGAACACTTCGCTGTTTTTATCCTTGTTCGGCTACTTACTCTGGGTTACGCTTAGACTGCAACTCAATGAAGGGTATCCTGTCAAAAATGGTCTCTGAATCAGAGTATGTGGTGTCGCCTTTGTCCATAATCAGCTCTGTCAATGCCAATGTCCACATAGTGCCTGGAAGGAAATAACAATTTTACTATAACCCAAACGGGATTCGAACCCCCACACACTCACGGCAACATCGCCTAGCTGCTAGGACTCACACAAAACCAGCCGGCCACTGCTTCCAACCCAAAAGAGAAGAACGATTAACACGACGTTTTTTCTTCATATAGACACGCTTGACCACAATTTACCTTATATGAATACACTCTTTTCGAGTACACGGCGCCAAACACTCCAGCAAATCGGGCTGATGTGCAGCGTCTCGTAAGCTGTTATCCAAGTGGGTGGCTGAATTTTGCCGTTATAATTGAATAATACATATGGACTCCATAAGTTGCAGTGAATAGTGACAATTGACCAATCTGACATAACCTTCCGAACACGCTGAACATCAGCAGAGCAAAGCAGCTGCACTGCCTCCGCTGAAATATTCGTTGTGCAGAATGTTACACGTAACATTTTGAACAGCTTTATAATATTTAGTGCAGAAGAAAGTACACCGCTAATGGTAAGATATTAACAGTATGGACGTCTTCATTTTGGCACACTATCAACAACGGGCAAAAGTCAATATAAACAATTGGCAGAATCAGGGTTGCATGGCCCAGTTGCATGGTCACTCCTCTATCCTTCACACAGGACATAGACCGCTCTATTGCCCAGGGGAGAACACAATCTCGAAGTGGGAACAGGTGTGTATATGTAGTTCAACGTACACAAAGCACAAAGTCTACGATTTGGTTTTTTGATAATGAAGTCAAATGGTCAGCCAAAGTTGGTTCTGTTGTACCAAAGTTTCTCCAGTACAAAATAAGGTGGGTTCAAAAGTACACAATTTACCAAAATTTTCAACGGTCAAAAAGCTAGTTGACACGAAACAATGGGTCACAATCACCATGAATGTCAGGATACCCTTCTATTAGCAGTGTTTTAGCAGCTTTTAGCAGTAAGTGGTAGAGGCACTTTTATTACACCTCACGTATTATTCAGGTACTGTGATTGGCTGAGTCTCACTCACGTGATATAGAACAAAAAGTGATAGAACATGGCTTAGGTGATATAGCCCTGTCGCGTGCAGTGATATAGCCCGCTACCACGTTATGGAATACCGCCCGTACTTTCTGCACGTACCACATCGTCGCGTACATTTGCTTGGTATTTTCTGTAAAGCAATGACTTTTGGAAAGGCACAAGAAATTAGCTCGACCTGAAGTACACGACGAAGTTTAGTACATTAAACGAGAAAAGCTTGAACAACACTGTGTTTGTTTTTAGACGTCAACTTCATGTAGCATTGCGATCGAGCAACAAATAGAACGTTTCACTGTGGCAAGTCTCGCTCGACACTTGACCGCATTCTGAGCAAATTTTCGAAAACAAGTGTTTGTTCGGTGTAATAAAATTAATATTATATAGGGCTCAGCCCTTGGTGTCGCGCCAGGGGTTAAGATTGGCAATGTTATTTGTATTGATTCATGATGAAATGTAATTAATTGTTACTTCATAAACGTTTATATGACAACTATGCCCAGTTTCCCTCTGATGAAAGCAGTTCACGTACGTACACGACGTCAAACCCTGCAGCAGAGCAGATATAGATTTTCTGTAACGTGTAAAAATTTTGGACAAAAATGGCAATTTTACAATGATAACAGCCTATTGCGTTAAAACAAGGGACGTATTATGCAATCATTATCATTGCAATGGTAACCGCACTGCCCACCTTCCACTTGCAAGCTGAAAACACGGTCCCTCGTGCTGAAAACTACAGCGTTCCGTCTAAAAACTGGCAATTTTGAATCTAATTATTGACACAGGGGGCGCTTTTCTAAAATTAAATCCCAGCATTCTTTGCGTATGCCCCCGTTCATATGCACGACAGTTTTCTCCCTTTATCTATATTAACGATATTTTGTATCGGCGACAAGGTGCATAATAACATTTACTGGCTAATAAAAGAGGTATATTTTATAAATGGCATGTTATATAATGGTAATTTGTTTCGTATTTGTTTATTTACGAGTACTCAAAAAAAAAACATGGCGGCGCCCGTGAAAGAAGGGTACACTTCCGGTTACTCGCATAGTATATTATGAATAAGCGCATGCGTAGTCAGTAAGCCGCTGGCGCGACTAATAACACATGAGAGCTAGGGCAAGATCACGATTTTTTGCCTGCCCTCGGGCTGGTGCTCATGACGGTAATATTGATGATACCCTCGCCTTCGGCTCGGGCATCATCAATATTACCGTCATGAGCACCATCCCTTGGGCGGGAAACAAATCGTGATCTTGCCCTTGCTGGCGTGTGTTATTATTTAATTACATCATCAGACTGATGATTTGATTCTGACATTCTAACATTTTTACATTATCATAGAAGAAACAAGACTGATAGAGAAAGATTCTTCGACGTATTTTACGAAACCTCTGTTTGTCTCAAATGTCTTGTTTCAACCTTTTTTATTAGGAAACACACAACCAGCACCAAACTCCGCACAGAGAATGTAGCGCGGCGTAGATAGTTAAAGTCTAGCTGGGGAGTCTCAGCAGGAACCACACTACATTTGGTGGGGGCGTGCGGTCAACGACTCGAATACCCTCTAGCTTGGTAAGGGGTGGACCATTTGATATCCTGGGGGTGTGGAAGATTTAAGAGGTTGCTTTTTTTTTGGTACCTGATCCACTATTCAATTTTTTTTTCACTCTCTGATTACTGGTAATTTTTTTTCTCGCACTCCTCATTTAGATATTTATTTTTCCCAAAAATATACAGTCAACTACTGTGTGGGGTGTGAAATGTTGATGCACGCGACAAAGGTTAACCAAAAGTTGGAATATAAATTCATAAATGTGTGTGTATATATATATGTTTATATATATTATACACGCGACAAAGGTAAACCAAACGTTGGAATATAAATTCATAAATGTGTATATATATATATATATATATATATATACTATATATAATATATATATATATATATGTTTATAATTTTTGGGTTACATTTTAAACATTCGGTCATTCTGTACGTTAATGAAATTGTTGTCATGTCAGTCGTAAAATAGGAACTTAAAAGTGTCAATTCTAAACTTTGAATACAGTATTTTGAATGAGCTGTAAATGTATTCCGCACTTTTTATACATAACCAGATGTCCAAAACTGTTATAAGAAAAATGTGATTGTGAAATACTAGTGCATGTTGCTTTCTAATGCTGAATTGTCAAAGAGAAAACAGAAAAGTATAAGGAGCTTGTCATGCTTTTCATTATGAACTGCAGATTTCAAAATGTTTAGTACACTTTGCAAAACAGACTTTCAATTTACAGACATCAAGATATTTCTAACGTAAGCTTATATCTCTGTTATATTAGAGTACTGCGCCTGAATCAAATATGGTCTGCCCCTAAGAATTATCCACGCCGCACTGCTGCCACATCGTGTTTCAATCTCTGTGTGGAGATTGAACCCCGGGGGGGTACTTCCATTACTTGCCAATATGTATACGTGCCGCCCAATGGGGTGGGTATTTCAGCAACTTGGTCTAAAATGGGGGTATCAATTCACAGTAAACCAGGGTCTAAAATGGGGTCGAATTTTGAGTGCCACACAAGAACAAATTCCAACCATCAGTTCCCGTCTTCAAAGCACAGGATTTGAGCTGCACTCAGTAAGCATCGATATCTTTGTGTGGCAGGGGAACCATTAAGAGACCCCCTGGCTTTAGCCAAAATAAATGTAGACTTTGTTTTAAAACACTGTCACTAATTGGTCAGAATTCCATATATGGAAGAATTTTGCCCAATAGAAAATATCGAAACAAAGTGGCTCTACTACTACTCTCGTAACAGTCGGACCATGGGAAAACTAGCAGTGCCTTATTGAAGTACGGCGTGGCTGCTTGTAGTTTGGAATTTAAAAACCACAAGTTAGACTGTAACTGCAGAAAGTGATAATTTCAGAAGCTGGACAAAACTTTGGTGAGGGTGAAAGATAATTTCTTTCACTCAATTTTTTAGATTTCCAAAAATGTTTTTGGGAAATCATGGCTTGGCCAGCAACAATATAGCCGTAAATGCAGTATAGTGGTAAGCTCTGCCGGTAGCTCGGTCGCGCAAATGCTTGCTTTTTACCCGATTACGTTTTTTGCAAATTTTGACACTATGACTTTTGACCTGGGTCAAGGTCATAAGGTCTAAAATGGGGTCCTAAAATAACGAGATTTTAGGTCTAAAATGGGCCCCGGGTTTTTACGTGCGGCCCGCACACCCCTACCGCTCCTCAGACCAGGTATCGCCCCCCCCGGGGATTGAACCAGCACCTAACTTATTCAACGGGAGTAAAGCTCATTGGCCTTGATGTGAATCAGTAAATTATCCACGCCGCACTGCTGCCACACCGCGTTTCAAACTCTGTGTGTAGATTGAACCAGCAATTAGGGACTGGTCAGTTTCTTCAGCCTGGGGGGGCGGTGGATTCATGGGGGGGTCACCCTGTTTTGACTTTGGTGATAGGGGGGTCACCATGTTTTTGAAATGCCCAATAGGGGGGGTCAGTGTGTTTTTGAATTTGACACAGGCTCATCATTGCCTAAAATGCTAGTGTCGGCCACAAATTCATCATTCGTTGTATTTTTCGGCGCGCCCTTCGGGCGCGTGACTTTAATAATCAGTCATATTTTCAGCTCACCCCACTTTAACATATCAAGCATACATACATCAGAGATACTGTACGTTCCATATTTTTCAGTGTGCTCTACAAGCTCATTACTTTAATATATCAGACATTTTTCAGCATGCCCTTCAGGTGCATGACTTTAATATACAAGGCATATATATCAGAGATATCAGGATGTTTCATATTTTTCGGCGCGCCCTTCGGGCGCCATACTTCAATAAATCAGAGATATCTTGATGTTTGCTAAGTGAAAGTGTACCGTTATGAAAGTCTGCATTTCATATGAAAAGGATGACAAATTCCTGATACTTTTCTGTTCTCTCTATGAGAATTCAGTATGAGAAAGCAACATGCACAAATATTTCACAATATATATTTGCTACAGTGACTTATTTTAGAGATAGAAAAATGACAAGATATCTTTCCTTCTCATTAATGCAACTATTTTCCTTTTGTCACAGGTTTTCTGTAGAAAGATGCTTTTTTATGAACAAAATTAACAGTTAAAAAAGGCAGTTTTTGTCATTATTAGCTGTGCTTCTATGGTTTCAATGTTACAAGAAAAGGTCCTCTCAGACACTGTACACATCAGATTTGGCTAAAAAAGCTCTCTATGGCTCCTCAGGAGATTTAATTGGATGGTTGGCAAGTCTTAACACCCATCAAAGTCTTTGATTCACTGCTTTTTCCTCTTTGATATTAATGATTGACATCCATTTCTGTACAACAGTTCAGGACATCTGGTTAAGCATAGAAAGTGTGAGATACATTCACAGCTCATTCAAATACAGCTCATTCAAAATGTACTGTATTCAAACTTTAAGATCGACACTTTGAAATTCCTATCTTACAACTGACATGTCAACAATTTCATTAAAATATAGCATGACTATTTAAAATATAAATATATGTAAAATGTAAAATATATATATATATATATATATATATATATATATATATATATATATATATATATATATATTATATATATATATATATATATATATATATATATATATATAATTTATGTCCACCTTTTTTTTTACCTATGTCGCGCCAGGGGGGGGGGTTCACCCTGTTTTCGAAATTTGGAATAGGGGGGTCACCCTGTTTTCAAAATTTGGAATAGGGGGGTCAGCCACTTTTTGACGTTGGCAAAAAATAATCCACCGCCCCCCCCCAGGCCGAAGAAATGACCAGTCCCTTAACTTACTCAAACGGAGCGAAGCTCATTTGACCTGATATGAAACAGTAAATATTGACCCTTTTCTCCACATGTAGTTTCAATATATAGTCACTTATTACAAACACTTAACAGTCGTTTGGTTTCCTTCCCTTGCGTAGACTCTGTCACTTTATCTGTTCCTGTATTCTTAAGTAAGGGATGGACCATTAGACCTTGGGAGGGGGGTGGTCACAATGAAATTGTGAAAATTTTTTTTTTACTATTGTAAATTTCTGAAATTTTTTTTCCAATTGAGATTAGCTGTGCAAATTTTTTTTTCAGAGTAAATTTTCAGATTTATAATTTTTTTTCAGTTCGTCGCTGTCTGAAGATAAAGAGGGCAAAGATGTGGTGCCAAGCACCACAAGCGGCCACGCAAGCGGTCACGGGGGGGGGAGGTCAGGAGAGGGGTGTCCCCCTGCTGCTGTTGGAGCTTTTGAAAAATAGAGATTAAAATGGTGTTATTTGGTGGCACTTGGGGAGTATTTTTGCGGGGGAGGTCAGGAGGGGGTGTCCCCCTCCTGCCGTTGGAGCTTTTGAGAAGTAGAGATAAAAATGGTGTTATTTGGTGGCACTTGAGGAGTTTTTTTGCGGGGGGGGGGGGGTCAGGAGGGGGGTATCCCCCCTCCTGCTGTTGGAGCTTTTGAAAAATAGAGATAAAAATGGTGTTATTTGGTGGCACTTTAGGAGCATTTTTTTCGGATTACACATCTTCCTCTGAAACATGGTCTTCTTGCTCCTCAGTAGCTTCCTATAGTTTTGAAAATTGACTATTTTGGTTTCCTGGCTTCCCTTTCTACTGCGTGGTGAAATGGCTACATTCACCCCACCAAAACATGCATATCTCATGATTTACAATTGATTTTGACAAGCTGAGAAGCTAAATAAGTTAAATAATATAGTTAAATTTGCATATTTGTGTTTTTAGAGCAATTGTTGCCCTTTTTTGATCAAAACATCTATTTCTCTGTAGCAGCATGTCAAAATTGATTGGATGTGTATAGATGTGTTGAAATTTCAATATTTGTCTTTTTAGGGCAATTTATGCCATTCATGGTCAAAAAATCTGTATTCTCTGAAAGGGCTTGTCCAATTTCTTTGAAATTTGCTACACAAAAACGATTATTCATGCAGATTTATTCAGTATTTGCTATCAAGAAACTTTCAAAGTTCAACCCTTTTGTGTGTTTTTGTGTTGGGATTTGTTGGATAGATGGCATTCTACGTAGTGTATTGTTGAATGTTAAAAGTTGTGTTGCTGTTGTTTTTGAAGCTGTTTTTTGAGAAAAAAGAATTGAAAATGCCTTTTAAAAGCAAAATAATACATAATGACTTGATATGTTGTTTTATCATTATTGACGTGTTTCTACTTGTTCACCCATTCTTGCATTCATCATTGCAATAAAATGCTGTGAAAAAAATGAAACTGATGTGGCCTGCATCTGTTTACCTTGATCTTAAAAGGCAAATACAACTTTCTATCTTGACAACCATACCATAGTTTCAATGTTTTACCTAGTGTACCTGCTTGGTTTGTACGCAGGAAACAAGTAGAAAACAGGTTCTATAATTTCATAATTTTCAAGTGATCAGAATACAAAAGTCCTGAAAAGATAAGATAATCACAACTTCCAGATAAGGGATACAGTCACTCTAAATGTATAAATTAAAATTAAAATGTGCCGGGAGGATGTACTATAAAATACAGAAAGTTGCTTTCTGTCGGAAAAATAAAAAAAAAATCAAAATTTTAAAGACTTTTGCAGATTTTTTTTTAAGCCTTTGTCTTCTTATTTATTTTTTTTTTATTTTGCAAACTAGTTTGAAGATTTTTTTTCCTAACTTTCTGCTCTGAAAATTTTTTTTTCTGTTTTGACCACCCCCCCAAGATCTAATGGTCCGTCCCTAAAGAATCAAGAGATTGTAAGTTTGTTAAAATGTTGTCCTTTGTACGGTCAGCACACGTAGCAATTGTACGTCTCATCCGGTCATACATGTACACTACGCGATTGACTTACCAGATTTTGGATATGACACTACAAAACAATCATCCGACCGGATTTGATAGAGCTCTGGTCTTTCAAGTGTTTCCTTGCTGACGTAGTCTGCAAGATACACATCTTTGAACGTAAAATACCCAGGTACTCGGTAGAAGTCTTCATTCAGCTTGAAAAAGTCGGCCATGTTGCCACAATTGAGGAGAGACTGCGCATTCAGTATATTTAAAATGGGGTCATGTCTAGTTTACGTGTACGTGACATCTGTTCGTCAGGAGATTGCATGACTTTAATTAGGTTAACAGCACCAAAACTCAATTAGGCTGTTTGATGAACGTTTCAGTCTTTTTAGTGCTTCTTTTCTAGCACGAGTTGTGCAATGTGTACTAGCTGGTTTGTTGCAAGTGACCTGAATTGACCATTGGAAGTGCAACATTTTATACTGAACAATCATGACCTGACAAAAAGATAGCCAATGGGAAGCCCAAATAATCCTGTTCAAGTGATTGACCCTCCTTTGTTATTTCAGATCATTAAAATACCTGCTCTTCTTCTTCTGTCATGGTCTAATTACGCTTCTTATCTGGATATGTTAAGCTATGTTTCGTATAAGTGGTTCTTCTATGGGCAATGTAACCAAAACGAAATACTCAGCATCTCACGGCCTAAGGCTTAGGCCCATTTTAGGCTGCGTTCACAAATAACGATTAGGGTGGGGTGGGTGCTGGAGGAATCGCGATTGAAATCTTATTTTTTTCAGATCCCCTCTATACCCTAAAACATTTTCAAATGCCCCCCTCTATATGATCAAAATTTTTCAAGTCTCCCCCCCCCCACTATCACAAGCACGCATAGGCCTATTTGTAAAGGATGTGCGCTCAGACAAAATAAACATGTATTACGTCATTCTGCTCACAGATGTTCAGCATTACCTGTTATTAGTACTTTGTAAAGTCATATTTCTAAGGCAAGTTCTCAAATTGATTCATTTTTAAACGCATCAGTGAACTTTTTGGATTTGTCAGTCTACGCCAACTTGAGTTAATCCACATCTGGCAGGTCAATTGCTCCTGCCGAAGAGCACACAAAATGACAATCATGAGAGAGTATGCAAATTGTGAATAATGGCTAGTTGCCATATTGAAAAAAAAATTGAGCACAGTGACCAACCAAAACTTTGTTTCAAAAGTACAAGATACAAATGAATTAGATGCTACTCAAAATTGCCAATTTTGGAAGGTTAAAATATGCCATCAAATAAATGTTTTAATCTCTGAAATTTTGGGTGTAATTATGGCAAATTTGGTTAAAAGATAAATAATTCCGTTTAGTTACATATTTTTTCATTTAGTTTTTACTGATCAAAGTTTTACTTTTGTATTATTTTATGACGTGAATATGAAAATTTAGAAAATTGAACATGGTGACCCCATCTTTTTTTCTTTAATATTATTCTCATATGCCAGAAAGTCTCCTGGTCTTCTATGTGTTGCTCTCTAGCCTAATCTTGTGTACAAGTATGTTTCACTGTCATAAGCGTCATTTGACACAAACTCTTCAACTATCATGTACATCAGGGTCAGAACTCTATCACTGCTCAGGTATGCAGTGGCAGTGACACTGCAGTAGCGGGGCAGTATCTGATAGTGACACTGCCCGTAGGCAGTAGCTGTATTAACTTTGATAATTTTGACAATATTTTTGTTCAGTTTATACAACTGCGTTCCTGTTCTACTCCCGACAGCATGTTGAACTGTCAAATATTCAGCTTGCTATCACAACCGTGTGTATGTGTACCATGCATTTGTATCACTGACAACTGGCTGTCGCTGATTAAATTATCACCTAATACATATTTATATATACAGGCTTTGTCGACAAACTAATAGTGTGTGTTGATTATGCTGTAGGGAGACAGCAAGAAACTGTAGTTGATATATTACATAGAAATATTGCAAAAATCATCAACAGTTGCAGCTTCTGCCCTGTTACTAGGCTCGTTTGGTTTTTATGACAAATCACACGTTTAGATTTTTTCGAGATAAAAGTCATGAAATGTGACAAAATGGTTCTAGATTTTGTTAAATGATTACTAACATTACAAAAATTGGATGACATAAAAATGGTATTCATTTTCATTGAATTACCTACAAAAACTTGGAATTGGAAAATGTAAAACATAAAAGGGAACCAAAAAATGTTCAAGTTCCCCCCCCCCTACAGGCAGAGCAAAATTTTCAAGTCCCCCCCTCTACTACCCAAAAATTTTCGATACCCCCCTCTGAATTCCTCTAGCCTAACCATTTTTTGGGAACGAAGCCTTGCGTACAAAGTTTCAGATAGACAGTTGACAGGAACATGGTGATTATATGAACTTTTAGTTCTAAAAGGAAATTTGAACCATTAACTAATTTATAAACATAATGCGTATTCTTAAACACCCTGCACCACAAATAGTAAGTAAAGTAAAGTAAAGTAAGCCTTTTTGAAATCGTATCCCAGTTGGGATCTTGATCATAAAAGTACAATAAAGGTTTTGCAAAAACAACAATGAAAGAGTATATATAATATATATATAAATATAAATATCTATACATGAGGTCAACATATAAAAGGTTCATAAATAGTTTACTTTGTCTTTTCATTTTGTCTTTTGTCATTTTGTCATAGTATCTCCATTTACAGCTCTTCATATAGGCTCAAACACAGACCCGACCACACTTCACGACCTCGAGAGTGTCTATGAGAAGCCTGACACAACTACCGTCGTTCGAACATTGTGAATATTAAGACTCTTCTAAATCTTTAGTTGACCAGTTCGTATATATGATCGTTGAAGTCATACTATTGCCAATATTTGAGTGTGATATTTTGGCTTTTTGAAATAAACTGGGGAGGGGATCTTTTACACGGATGTACAACATTATTGAAAATCCTCTAAAGGGTCTTACACACGAGCAGGGTCTTATAATCGAACGAGTACGGTAGATGTCGTTGATCTCTTGTCTGGGTTTCATCATAGACAGTGGAGGGAAACACCGCTAAATATAGTGCGGGACAGACATCGTGTCATAATCTCTTGTTGTCATAATCTCAGTGAATTTCCTTACAAATGGTAGATTGAGTAATTTTAATCATGTGAGTCACATCCCGCCTTTGTTTTCTCACCTGTAAACGTAAAGTGCAATATTTAGATAAAGGGGGTATTTTGGCTTACGGTTTCTTAGGTATTGGAGCTGTGACAAATGTCATATCGTTATTGAAATAAGACCTCTAAAAGTTATAAGATGTCCCATCACCTTGATGTCTTTGTTATTTTGAGAAAGGGTCTTACCTAATTGCTCGGGATTTGGATATTTAACCACGCGGCTTTCTTTCCGAAAAAAATCTCTGTCATTTCCTACTAGTTCAGAAGAAGTTTCTCAGTAAAATTACTCTCATGAGTTTAGCAATGTTTCATTAGAGAGTGCATGTGAAAGTATAAAAAACTGGTGTATCCGTCGAGCAATGAAGAGCAAAAATTAGGTGTTTTATGAAGCGCTTGAAAACGCCAGGCAAGATGTCATGCATAACAATGAGAAGAGGTTATGTGTCATTCTGGTCTTGTGCATGCTTCTTCTAAGTGCTGGCGATGTCCAAGCAAACGCAGGGTCGAAGACCAATGCTACAACAAGCTGAACAGCCACAGTCAAGGAGAGACAATCTCATTCTCTATGGCATAGAGGAGATTACAGGACGTGAAACATGGGAAGAATCTGAAGAGAAAGGAAAAGCTGGTGAGAAAAAGGAACTAGGGATTCAAGATAACATATAAATAGAGAGAGGAGCGAGCTCATAGACTGGAAACCGAGTCTTCACCTCCTCCAATTAATGCTAAATTTTCGAGATTGAACAACACTAAATGGTTCTCCAGACATATGACTGAAGCAAAGAAACTCACAAAGCGACTCAAATTTGGGTTTCGGAAAACTTCACGTACATAGTAATGACACTAAGAAAGAAACTTAAACCATTGCTTTACGATGCGAAGAGAAAAGATAAGACATTTATACTGTCGTACGGCAAGTTAATGATTGAAGGTGAAGTTATCGTGTATTATTTAGAACGCGGTGAATTTTTGAAAATTAATAAATAGGGTTCTGGCAAAGGCCCCAATTTACGTCAACACGATGATAGGTCGAAAGGTTCTAAAACGATTATATCAGAATTCAAGACTGTCAATTGTTTAATGCGGAACGTGAAAAGTTTATCAACTAAATGGAATAACCATGAATTTATAGAGTACATTCGAGGTTTTGGTGTCATAGCTTTGGTTCGAACCTTTGCTAATGAATCACAAGTTTTTGCACTTGATGGTTATTGTAGTCACTCAGTAAGCAGACAACCTACACAAATAAGGGTAAGGTAATCAGATGCCATTGTGGTTTTCCTTAAAAATGTCTTACTAACTTTATACAACATTCAGCATTGTCAAAAGACTATATCCTGTGTTGACAACTTGATTTTCCAAACGATGAGGAGCTGATAGGAATCCTTCACATACGCACCTACTGGCTCACCTTACTCAATAGATTATGTTTACTGAAATGTACAGTGACATACTAAGTTAGAAGCTATTGAAATGCTAAATTTATGTTGATGGACGATTTAGCGCCCCATGACCGAGTCGAACGATTTCATTAGCACTGACACTGGAATGTATGTGTAGGTTGGCGAATATTACAACATGAATTTAGATATCTATGATCGTCGTAATTGTGGTAAAGAATAACATGATTTTGGTTACAATTTACTTAATTTGTGTAAAGCATTGTCTGTGGATGTGTGAACGGTCGCAAAACTTCAAACAGGGAGGGACATTATACGTGTATTACCCAAAATAGTTCTGTTCTCATACAAGGCAGAATTTATCCAGAACCTATTCAAACAGAAAAAGGTCTCTGTAGCTAGAACTTTCAGCCTAACATTTAGATACATAAACGATGTTATTTTAATGAATAACTCCAAATCCAGTGACTATCTCACTATGATTTATCCTCCAGAAATGGAGATTAAAGAAACTACAAAAATAGCCTCTTCTGCTTCATATCTGGATATTTTCCTTGAAACGCTGTTTTGCAGGTATCGCAAGCTGGAAGATAAATACAATATCTCTCTACGACAAATGATCGCTTATGGCATTAGTGACGTTGGACCTTAGTTCGTGACCACTACCTATTTGACTTACAGATTGATAAATGGCCGGTGCCACATGTGGGGCAGGATGCGCCTACTATTTTCGAAACACCTGACATCACTTCTTTGCCTTTTGCCGAGAGGTCCATATATCTTACTTTCATGAATTTGACTTTGTTGTGTGCACCGGTGCTTTACTGTCTGTTCTGTGCTGTTTTGTGTCTATGTTTACAACTATTGCATTACGAATTTTGACCTAGTGTTATCGGATTATGGATGGGTATGATTGCGATTATGTATATTTGGGACGGAAACTATCATCAAGGGTTATCTTGTCGAGAGCTGTGGAACAGCTGGCGGACAAGGCAAGAAAGCTCTACATGCGTTAAGGTAGCATGCAAATCGTAAATGAAAGACCTAATCTTTTGCTGAAAGTTTCCTCAAGGAATCCTTAAATTGTGCTCTTTTAAAACCACGAATAAAGTTGAGGGGTCACCTTGCAAATTCTGGTGCTAGAGATCAAATTACCCAAGATTTACCGATATTTGAAATCAAAATGGCCGCCATCCCTGTGTTAACTCTATGGAGCAAAAATAAAATGTTCGATTTTCGTAAAACTAAGACAGTGAAACGTTTCTTACACCAAGAGCTTTAAAATGAACCCCACAAGTGGTAGATTAGTAGGGTTTGGTAGTCAGAATATTTCTCCCCGGGGCGCAATCTACCTTAATGAAACATTTTAAGAAACCAGACCCCATACCTATTCACTTAAGTTAAGAAATACAAGGCTTACATTAAGTTCAGGGGTCTCCGAGCGTCAAACGACTTACGCTTTCTTTCTCTATCATATAAATTTGTATTTAACAGTGCCAAAATGAATGTATTTTCGTTGGCCATTCCCACGGCAATCACATGACGCAATTAACTGCAACACAATTGCTTTCAACATAGACAGCAGAAAAATTGTCCCTCAGTCTAACTATCTATAGCTTAAGTGAAACATATAATATAGGCTAGGTGATGTTAGGCGGCACACCTTTCACTCTGTACAAATAACTATTCAACTAAGCTTTGTTATACTTTCGTGGCTGTATAATGGCTACCACAATATTTCTGAAAAAGCCAATTTACAAATGTATGTCCAAAGCAAAGAAAACAATCATATGTTCTAATGGCCAGACCGATCCACATTTAATTAACTTCACACTTTTTTCTGCATTTCACACTTTTCAAAAAATAGTCAATTTCATTGGGAAAAATCTTTTAAAATGTATCGATGGCTCCACCTAGAGTACAGTTAAACTTATGCAATTTATTTGATGATGACACCTTTTTTAAATGTAATCATGCTCTTATGTTTTTGAAACCATTTACCGTATTTTAGCATGTTCACGAATTCATCATTCATATGGAATCTGCAGTAATGAACACTATGTCGCTAATATGAAATGTAATGGGGCACCAGCGTAAGTATGGGAAACATGATGCAGGCTATCGACCAACAAAAACCTCTGTAGACTATAAAATCTGCTCTGAATCGTATTCACAGACTCTAATGGAATGTTTAATTACTCGAATAATGCAAACAACGTTCTCGGTCCACATTTCAACATTGATTAGTATGGTTTGTGGACATTGTCAAATTAGAACAGTAGTCTCAGTTAGCTTTCGGAATAAAAAGTAGTTGAATCATATGCATTTTATTATCATCCGGGAAGAACTTCCCTCCATTATATGAAGAAATACAGATATGATCATCTTTTCAACATTTACTTAATCTTCTCCTTCTTGGTGACTAATTATAGGAGTCAAACTAATTATCTGATACAACTATCCTTAATCATAATATGGCATGAAATATATTTATATGAGAATATTTAAAAGCTTTGTTAATGGTTACTGCATTGTAAACCGTGATAAGTGTACATAAAGTAAATGAAATATGAATCGCGATAATATATTTCAGTATTTAGTCAGCTGGATATAATATTCCTCCGCCAACATGTTTTTGTTGAATCTCATTTTATAACACCCAGTCAAATGATAACCCAGAATCCTTCATTCTTTCGTGGTACACTTCGTCAAATGCTTCATCTTCAGCCACAGTAAGATAGTTTTTCCAATCGCCTGTTGCGCCTGAAAGAGACGACGAAATCGTCCTGAATCGAAACAGTTAAGATTCACAGTAACAGTAGGAAAGTTTCTTTCTGTATCTTTTGCATATTTAAAATATCGATGTTCACGCTTGCCTGTGTATTTTGATTTCTGAAATTCATGGCTGAGAAATTAACAGTTCAAGTTCGATTTAAAATACTACGTTAATCGTTGTTTTCATATGACTTTGGAACGTTTATTATTTACGTTGTCTGTAACAATAATATATGTTTTATTTAATGGTAGAGGTCAATTATATTCTTCATTCGATCAAATTTTGAATATGATGACTCAGGGTAAAATATATGTACAAAACTCAAAATAGATGAACGGATGATCTTTTCTCACCAAAAACAAGCAACCAACCAAACAAACAAACAACGAATGAGTATGAAAGATTGGTCGACTAAAACATATTACGTTACAATGTACAGTACAGTAAAACAAAAAAAATTAAATTTTGTTGGATGCAACTGTATGAATGAGGGACAAAACTATTTTTGACGAACTTCCTAATTTTGACAGTGTAATTTAATTTTAGTGAACACAATTCTTATTACGAGAACAACACTAATTCTGATGGGCGCAACTCTAACTTTGGCTTAAAAAACTCTCTAATTTTTGCGGGTACAACTCTGACATACCATCCTAATTTTATTTTCAAGGAGAGCACTTTTAATTCTTCAAACAAATATTCTTTTGTAAGTAATCTTTTAATATTTTGTAAGAAGTTATGCTTTATAACTATTAATGTTTAATATTTAAAGCAATGTTTCCTTTTGTATTTTAGAAGAGTAAGTATTAAATACTGAAAAAACAAAAATTTATTTCTGAAGACTGACCATTTAATCCATGACGATATTTTTTTGTTTTTTGAAGAGCAAAACTTTTAATAGCTATATTAAAAGCTGTGTGATTTATTCACAACACACTCCTAATACTTTTAAAATATTCATTTCAGAGAAGAAAAAGGTTAATTTTCAAAAGCTAACTTTTAGGTTGGTTCGTGACTGGAGCCAAAGTGAAAGGTCACACGTTCACGTCGCTCTGAGAAAAAACACTTTCTCTCGACTTATATCTCAGCTACCGACTTCGAAATTCAACTGAGTAATCGTATTTGCGATGGGTCTAGACGTTTGTGCATGGAGAATAAAGATCGGTTGTTTCATTCAGCCGAAAAAAATTGGAGAAATGTTTCCATCGAGTTCTACTGCCCGACAACAAGTTAAACCTATGCAAATGAGCTGGTGTACCGCCTCATAGCATGCTGTTTGGTTTGTACTTTCACTGTGGTTGGTGCGAACTTATTGACATACATCGATCTCTACTTTCTGTGGTTAGAGGACACTGGAAGACTGATACTTACAACCTAACTCAATCAATTAATCAATTAATCAATTAATTAATTGGTTAATTAATTGAATACTTAATCAATTAATAATTTATTTATTTATTTATTTATTTATTTTTTATTTATTTATTTATTTATTTATTTATTTATTTATTTATTTATTTATTTATTTATTTATTAATAAGGACAAATATTATTTACGGTGAATTTGAAAGTTGGAATAGACAGAGATACCGTAAAAGATTCGGAAGGGGATACACATCATGTCATTGAGTTAGTGCTTGTCTCGGTGCCGATCTATGGCCAAGAATAAAATCTTCTTATTAACATCTATTTCAAAAACATGTACAAGAGAGATATCTTTAAGATTTTTGTTCTTAAATCCGTCAAAAGTGAAGTACTGCACTTATCATTGTTAGGTTACCTTGCATCCCATATGAAGAGATTGAGGCGGGAAAAGAATGATGTATATGTAGGTGACTTTTCAGAAGACGAGGAGATTCCTTGCTTTGCATCGCTTTGAATCCATCAATTCTGTAAGTCATGGACAAAATTCATGTTAGAAATCCCACTGAAAAATACTAGAAAAGCCTAATAAGTGCCAAATCAAGACCGTGAGGCACACAGTGAATGGATTACCATTATTTAATAAAACACATGCAAGACAGGTCTGCATAATGCTCCATACTATCTCAGAACATTAAAACATTCTATAATTTCAATATCACTCCTCGTATGCACAGTATGAGTGTCACTCAAAGACAATACATTTCTTCTTGAATATGAATCCAGAAATGGGTAGATTGATTGAAGTGAGGTGTTTAATCAATGCAATTCATAAATATTCTGTGAGTCCTGTGACAAATCACATACAACATTGTCTTTGAAAATTGTGCAAGCATTGCAATCAAAGGTACTAATTTTTCTCATTTCTTTTCAGTACACTTGAATTTCAGTTGATGTGATCATCGTATGGATTATATCATGCTATACCTTTATGATTTCACCAAATATTGTAATTCATATTAAAAGTAGATCACCGATGCCATAGTGTTTAAACTGAAATTAAATTTACATAGTAATTGGTAGTAAAATTGGGAGAGTAGACACATACACATTAATTCACGTTTGCGCATGACATACAAATTATAGGATGACAGGCTGTACTCTGACCCTTTCAAATAATTAAACCCTTTGCTGTTTGTTCGGCTACGTACTTTGGTAATTTCGGATGCTTGAACTCAATGAAGGGTATCCTTTCCAAATGGTTCTTAGTTTCAGAGTATGAGGTGTCGCATTTGTTCATAATCAGCTGTGTCAATTCCTAATGTCCATGTAGTGCCTGGAAGGAACATAGAACTATTAACATTATAACTTTACCCTGATGTGTAACATCCAATAGGCAATAGTCACCTAGACACCTAGACACGGCTGACCGAGGGCAATTTACCTGATATGAATGCATTCTGTTCGAGTAAACGACACCTTTCCTGAAGCACGGGCGTGATTTTTCGGCCAGGACATGAACTTTTCTATACAAGCAGTTTGAATACATGACACGGTCTCTGTTACCGAACTCTTAACTGTCCGTTGACATCATTCACTTTCGTCAACTTGGTCACATTGTCTGTTCCTGTATACTGTAAAGCGTCAAGTCATTATACCCAAAACTCACCTTCCGTTAGCAAAGTTTGTTGAATTGTTGTCCTTGTGTAAGGTCAGCACACTTACGTATTATCCTGTCATAGGCGATTGACTTACCAGATTTTGGGTATGACACCACAAAACAATCATCCGACCGGATTTGATAGAGCTCTGGTCTTTCAAGTGTTTCCTTTCTGACGTAGTCTGCTAGATACACATCTTTGAATGTAAAATGCCCAGGTACTCGATAGTAGTCTTCATTCAGCTTGAAAAAGTCGGCCATATTGCCACAATTAAGGAAAAACTGTGCATTCAGTATTGTTGGCGCTGTTACGAATGGGGTCATGTCATTTATGTTACTTCTCGACCTGTCCATGACATCTGTGCATCAGGCGTTTGATGGTCTTTAATTAGGGTAACAACACCAAAACTCAATTAGGCAGCTTGATGAAAGTCTTTTGAGTGCTTCCTTTCAAGCACAAGTTGGGCAATATGCATATTAATATGTGTCCCAGCTGGTGTGTTGCAAGTGACCTGAGTTGACCCTTGGATGTGTTTCATAGGATAATCATGAACAGGCAATGGTAAGCCTGAATAATCCGGTTCAAGTGGTTGACCCTTCGTTGTTATTTCAGACCATATCAACTGCCACTCTTCTTCTCCCAAGGTCTAATTACGCTTCTGGATATGTAAAGCTATGTGTGGTATAAGTGGTTCTTCTTCGGGCAGTGTAACCAAACTGAAATTTCTTACCATTAGTTCAGGTTTTCATCTAGTAATTCACAGCGTTTGACCCATTATACTACATGCACTAAGTTTCAAATAGACAATCGACAGCAAACATTGTCGATTATATAAACTTTTAGTTGGATGTCGATGATCTCTTTTCTCGATTTCATCATAGACAGTACAGGGGGGAACACCGCTAATTATGGTAGAGCACCGCCATCATCTGTTGTCATAATCTCAGTGAATTTACTTACAAATAGTGGATTGAATAATTTTCATCATATGAGTCTCATCCTGCTTTTGTTTTCTCATCAGTAAACGTAAAAGTGCAATATCCGGATGAAAGGGGTCTTTTAGCTTATGGCTCCTGAGGTATTGGAGCTGACAAATGTTTTTTTTTTTTTCCGTTACTGAAAAAAATTATAAGATGTCCCGTCACCTTGATGTCTTTAATATTTGATACTTAAGGTGATGCTGGTTGTTCAGTTGGCCTAGCTTCTTAAACTTTTTTCATTTTGTTTGCTGATGATCTCGTTTGAATGTCATACAATATAACTGGACTATAACAATTACTCTCGAAACTAAATTGTACAGTAAAATAAGACCAAAGCTGTTTATGTTAGGAATGGTGGAACACCTCAAAGTTATGAAAAATGGTTCTATGGAAACAAACGTTAAAGAAAGTGTTCCATGCTGTGTATATTTGGAGTTGAAAATATCACCAAGGGTTATCTTGTCGAGAGCTGTGGAACTGCTGGCTGACAAGGCAACAAAATCTGTACATGAGTTAAGGTAGTATGCGCCTCGAAAATGAAAGACTAAACTTTGCTTAATTTTTCCTAAAGGCATCTTTCAACCACTCTCTTTCAAAATCTCGAATAAAATTTGGAGGTAACTGTACAAATTCTTGTAATAGAGAAACAAATTATCCAAGATTTACTGATATCTGAAATTATAATGGCCGCCACCCACTTATTAACTCTATGGAGAAAAAGAAACTTCAATTTTCGAAAAACTATGACGGTGAAAGGTTTTTTACACGAAGAACTTTAAAATTAATCCCTAAAAGTGGTAATTTTTAACTTAAGTAAATAGGTATGGTGTCTGGTTTCTTAAAATGTATCAATAAGGTAGAATGATTTGATTTACTTTGATTTTATTAGGGAAATATTCAGGAAAACGATAAAATACAAAATGTTAAAGTAAATACACAAAAATACAAAATGAAATGACACCAAGCACAATAAAAAATGTTACAATAAAAGAAACGCCACTGAATATTACTTGCCGAGGATTGCACAAAAAGTTAAAAACTTATTTCCATTGCGGTCCTAAAAAGAAAACACAAAAATCACATTAAGACAGTGTCACTCCGCTTATCAATTAAATTACAGAATAGAACCACCGGACAAACAAACTGTACACGACAAATGGAGCAGGGTGCAGGTACCTTAGCCATCCAATTTTGTGTACAGATAGTATTTGACCTTCTTTTTAAAAACTTAAGAACAATGGCTAGAGTTGTGATTACTCAAAGGAATGTTATTCCATAACTTAGCTCCTGTAATCTGAAACGAATGTTGACAATGAGAACTAAAGGCTGGTAAACGAACAGAATATGAGCTTGATCTGGTATTATACGTAAGGCAGTTCGTTGTCAAATTGGAATGTTCAGAGAGATAACGGGGTGCAGTATTATTGTCGCTTTATAAACGTGATTCAGTTTTAACAGCTGTACTCTTTGTTCAACGGGCAGCTATCCAATCATTTTAAAATAATGGGTCGAAACATGTATTCGCAGAGGTAAATTTAGAACGAATCTGACCAATTTATTTTGTGAATATTGTAAACTCGATTTCGTATGCTTAGTTAAACTGGCAAACCAAAATGAACATGCATAGTCGTAATGGCATTGAATAAGAGAGGAAACTAATAATTTTCTGATATCTGAGTCTAAATATTGAGATTTCCGATAGAGGAATTTAAGTCTGGCCTCGGGTACATATATTCTGACCCCCAAACTTTACAATTCTTTTCTGATCTATGTCAAAGGCAACTTTACACAATCATCTGTTCTAGTGGCCAGATTGACCCAGGTTTGATTCATTTCAGACTTTTTTCTGCATTTCTCACTTTTCAAAAAACTAGTGAATTTCAACGGGGAAAATCATAAACAATGCATCGATGGCTCCACCTAGAGTACAATTAAGCTTGTGTATTTTCCTTTATGATTACGCATTCTTGTAAATGTAATCGTGTTCGAATTTTTTGAAACCATTTTGCCTTATTTAACCATGTTCACGGATTTCATCATTCATATGGAATCTGCAGTACTGAACACTCTGTCGCTAATACGAAATGTAATGGGGGGCACCAAGGTAAGAATGAGAAACATGGTGCATGTAATCGACCCACACAAGCCACTGTAGACAATAAATTCTGCTCTGAATCGTATTCACAGACTTTAAAGGAATGTTTAATGACATGAATTATGTACGAAAGATTTTTGATACATATTCATAATGCAAACACGGTTTCTTAGGTTCAAATTACAACATTGATTAGTAAGGTTTGTGAACATTGTCAAAATTAGAAGAGTAGTCTTTGTAAGTGTTTTGAATGAAACGTAGTTAAATAATGTGCATTTTAGTTTATCTCCAGCAACAACATCCCTCCATGTAAAAACAAAATTCTCCTTCTTTGTGACTAATTATAGGAGTCAAATTAATCATCTGATACTTCTATCCTTAATCATAATATGACATAAAATATATTTATATAGGAATTATTCCTATATAAATATATTTTATGTCATATTGTTAATGGTTATCCATTGCAAAAAAGTGGTAAGTGTACACAAAGTAAATGAAATATGAATCGCGATGCAATTAAATATTTCAGTTTTCAAGTCAGTGGGTTATCATACATGCTATTGTTAAATCTGATTTATTACTCCCAGTCAAATGATAACCCAGAATCCTTCATTCTTTCGTTGTACACTTCGTCAAATGCTTCATCTTCAGCCACAGTAAAATAGTTTTTCCAATCGCCTGTTGCACCTGAAAAATATGGCAAAATCGTGCTGAATCAAAAGGTTAAATTCACTGAAGAGTAGGAAAACTTTATTTCTGCGTTTGCATATTTAAATATCGATGTTCACGCCCGCCTATGTATTTTGATATCTTAAATTCATGGGAGAGTGGTTTACAGTTAAAGTATGATTTAAAAACTACGGTAATCGTTGTTTTTATATGACTTGAGGACGTACATATCGAATATATTTTCTATTCGATCAAGTTTTGAATATGACGCCTCTGGCAAGATATATACAAAACTCAAAATAGATGAATGGATGATCTTTTCTCACCAAAAACAACCAATCAACCAAACAAACAAACATCGAAATAGCATGAAAGATTGGTCGACTGAAACATATTACATCACAAAGTACAGTACGATGGCGAAACCAAAATATACAGAAACTATGAGACTACATTTTGCACGATGGAATTCAAAGCACATTTAAATCCAATATTCTTCAAACATAATAAGATACACATGAAATATAAAACAAGCATGTATAAGTTAAATCAGTAATCAGTGCAAATTAATCATAAATAAAAAAATATGTGACTAAAATCAGTGCCTCCATAATATGGTTTATTATCGAATGATCGAACGTGACTGAGTAAGAAAGGACACGAGAAATTTGAATGAAAATCTAAATTAAGCTGTTATTTCCAAAGAACAACAAGGCCCGCCGATACCCTTGTAAACACGAAATCTTGTACACTTGTCTCACATTGTACTTTCACTCTGATATCGACTTTGAATAATATATTCATGCGTTTGTATTACTTTAAATAAGCAAGTGAACTAGAACGTCAAAGTTGTGTGTGTCTTCAAGTGGTACCTTTTATGATCTTCTTGCAAAATATATATTGTTAGATAGCTTTACCTTTCCTTAGGAATGGTCTTCCTTTAATTTCTTCAAAGTTGATGAATTTGCTTGCCTTCATTTTAGCAAATGAACAGTACTCTGTTATCTTATCTATGACGTCATCACCAAGGTCATAGTTTAAGTACTTCGCAATCTTTACTGTTGCATCTCTTGGGTTCTGTGACAATTTCAATAAATCAAAGAAGATAATGAAAATCATCTTTAACATTGCAATCTGTAGACCTCTTTGCGAAGTTGAACTACTTTGTCTAGGCTTCCTTTGTGTCCTTTATCCGCCTTTATACGCTGTTACCTTATGGTTAATTAATGCAAGGTCTTACCTTTTTCATATCTTCGTACTTCAAAAACAGGGCATTATTTCCGTTCAAGTATTTCCACCAACCAAGTGTAAAGTCAAACCAATCACCGTAGACAACTTACAATATCAAATGCAGGGAAATAGAGGTAAGTTGTATGTTATACACATATTTACAGACAGACAGACAGACAAACATATAGATGGACGGACAGACAGACGGACAGAAGGGCAGATATACATACGCAGACACAAACACACACACCCATACATACAAACATCCATCCATCCATCCATCCATCCATCCATCCATCCATCCATCCATCCATCCATCCATCCATCCATACATACATACATACGTTAATGCAGCTGTTTGATCGCGGTATGACCCCCTTGTGTGACAGGTTCTCCCTTAATATGGAGAAATATCCGTGTCTCCAAGCTGCATTGACAATGCTCTGTTTTATGATTGTGTTTATGTATAGACGATAGAGTTTCTCTTCTGTCTATGTCGTTATATGGCCACAGAATGTGTAATGTCTAACACCGGACTTGCTAACTTTATATTTTACGATTCGTGTATAGAATGTAAGTAATATTTACCTTTACCGTTCATGAACAATTTCAGATAATTGGAAAAATCTCCCTTGTAGTCACCATACAAAGAAGGCATTGCCTGGTAGAAATTGTAATACGAAGTTACAGTATCCTTTGGGTTCCGGACAACAAAAATGAACTGAAAACATAATCAGAATGATAGTGAGAATTTCACCATTTTAGTGACTAAAGACATTCTTTGAATGTCGACTATTGTGTTACTGCGCTCTTTTTGGTAGTGTCAAGTAAGATGTATATTAATACTGAAAGAAGCTCATTGCCTATAAAGATCTGTCCACAGTAAGAATATCGTCAAATCTTGCATTTAACAAAATAAGAAGGGCTCATATCATTCATGGTCAATTTCAAAAGTTGGAATGGGCAGAGATAACGTAAAAGATTCGGAAGGAGACACACACTATGTCATTGAATTGGTGCTTCATCGTCGCATCACCAAACTATGTCCAAGAATAAGATCCTCTTATTTACATTTATTTACAAACAAATGTACAAGAGAGAGATATCTGTAAGGTAGTGTGCGCCTCGAAAGGCTTAAACTTTTGCTCAAATTTTCTTCAATGAAACTTTCGGTCATTCTCTCACCAAAGCAAGAATAAAAATCACGGATCACAGTGCAAAATTTGGTACTAGAGAGGAAAATTACCTTAGATTTTCCGATATTTATTAGTCAAAATTGTCGCCATCCCTAAGTTTACTTTATGGGAGGGAAATAAAACTTTCGATTTTCGATAAAACTAAGACGTTAAAACGTTTTCTTACACCCAGAGCTTCAAAACGAACCCCAACAAGTGGTAGATCAGTAAGAAGTGTAAAAATATGAGAGTGGGAAAGTTTGTCCCCGTGGCGCATCCTATCTTAAGATTTTCTCCTGGGTTCCTTTAAAGTGAAGTATTGCACTTGTCAGTGCAAAGTTACCTTGCATCCCATATGAAGAGCCTGAGACGGGAAAAGATGTATAGGTAAGTGACTTTTCAGAAGACGTGGAGATTCCTTGATTTGCATCGCTTTAACTCCGTCCATTCTGTAAATAGTGGGCGAATGTAAGTTAGAAATTCCAAGTAAAAAATAAATAAGTGCCACATCTAGACCGTCAGGCACACGGTAAATGGTTTACCATTATTTAAAGCTCCATAAGCTGTATCTTTTGGCTATTTTTCAGAACTTTTTTGTGGTTTCCCTTCACTTTCTGCATTGAATCCCTAAACTGTAATTTAATGCCAAGTATTTAGCATATCAACACAACCTATATGAGTATGATCTACATTGTTATTGCTGAAAATTGTATGCAAGTCCGGACTAGAATTCATTTATAAACTATAAACAATGATCACTACACACATACAAGCTGTGTTGACAATAAGAATACTCAAAATTTCAGCATGACAAACGGATTAGGGTCAGACACGGTAGTTGTTATACAGAAGCAGAATACTGAAAACTTGCCACAAGTTACAGCTTATGACCCTTTAAACTGACACTAACTGTACGAAAGTAGACATATATGCATTGATTCACGTTTGCACATGATATACACCACTGTTAAATTATGAGACGACAGGGCGTACTCTGACCCTTTCAAATAATTAAACCCTTGGCTATTTGTTCGACTAGTACGTACTTTGGGAATTTCGGAAGTTTGAACTCAATGAAGGGCATCCTGTCGAAATGGTTCTCAGATTCAGTGTATGTGGTGTCGCCGTTGTTCATAATCAGCTGTGTCAATTCTAATGTCCACGTAGTGCCTGAAAGGAAAATAGAAACTATTAACATTACTTTTTCCTGATGTATATAACATCAAGTAGGCAATATTCACCTAGACTCGCTTGACCGACAGCAATTTACCTCATACAGGAAATTCTTTCCGAGTACACGGCGCCTCACCTGAAGTACGGGCGTGACCTCGACATGAAACAATAAGCACTGAACTTTTCTTTACAGGTAGTTTGAATGGAAGAATGCATAGCTTCTTTTACCAAACTATTAGCTGTCGGTTGACATCGTTCCCTTTTGCCTACTTGGTCACTTTGTCTTTTACTGTATACTTTAAGTTAAATTCAGTAAAGAGTCGAGTAATTGTTCCCAGAATTCACCTTAAGTTTTATAAGGTCAGCACACTTATGTATCATCCCGTCATAGGCAATTGACTTACCAGATTTTGGATATGACACCACAAAACAATCATCCGACTTGATTTGGAAGAGCTCTGGTCTTTCAAGTGTCTCCTTTCTGATGAATTCTGCAAGATACACATCTTTGAAAGTAAAATTCCCAGGTACCCGGTAGTACTCTTCATTCAGCTTGAAAAAGTCTGCCATATTGCCACGATTGAGGACACAGTGCTGCTGCGCATTCAAGATATGATGGCGCTGTAACGAATGGGATTATGTCGTGTTTTTACTTGTTGACGTGTACGTGACATCCGTTCATATCCTTAATTAGGTCAACAATCGTACACCAAAACTCAAATTAGACTGTTTGTTGAAAGGTTCAGTCTTTCGGGTGCTTCCTTTCTAGCACGAGCCATGCAATATGTATTTTAATATATGTACTATCTGGTTTGTCGCAAATGACCTGAACTGACCCGTGGAAGTGTCTTACATTGAACGGCCATGAACTGACGAGTGGCTGACCCTTCGTTGTCATTCAGATCAGTGCCCCTCCTCTTCTTCTTTCATAGTCTAATTACGCTTCTGGATATTAAAAGCTACATTGGGTATAAGTGGTTCTTCCGTTCCGTGGGCAGTGTAACCAAACTAAAATTACTTACTAGTAGTCGTAGTGCAGGTCTTTATTCAGCAATTCAACGTCTTCGGCCCATTATACTACATTTACAAAATCCCAAACAGACAATCGACAGGAAACATTGTCGATTATATAAACTTTTAGTTAGATGTCGTTGATCTCTCCTCTCCGTTTCAACATAGACAGTAGAGGGGGTAACACCGCTAATTATCGTGCACTGACATCATCTGTTGTCATAATCTCGGTGAATTTCCTTAGAAATGGTGAATTGAATAATTTTAATCACGTGAGTCATATCCTGCCTTTGTTTTCTCACATGTAAACGTCAAAAATTGGTATTTTGGTTTATGGCTTCTTAGGTATTGCAGCTGACATATGCCAGAGTCTTATCGTTATTGAAAGAGGACCGTCTAAAAGTTATAAGATGTCCTATCGCCTTGATGTCTTTGGTCATTTTGAGAAACAGCCTTGCATAAATGCTTGAGGTTTGGATATTCATTGTCCCCGAGGCTGTTTTTTCAGAGAATTATCTCTCATTTTCTACTATTTAAGAAGAATTTTTTCCGTAAAACTACTCTCATGAGTTTAGCAATGTTTCATTAGAGAGTGCATGTGAATGTATAAAAAGATGGGAGTTTCCGTCGAGCAATGGAGAGCAATATTTAGGTGTTTTTGCATCGCCGGAAAGCGCCAGGCAAGGTGTCATGCATAAGATGAGGCTACGTATCATTATTCCTGAGGCTGGTCTTGTGAATGCTACTTCTAAGTGCTGGCGACGTTGAAACAACCCCCGGGCCGAAGGCCAATATGGTCAGACTATGGAACCGTCTATTATCAATGCCACATGATAGGATAACTTAACAGGTTTTCTTATGGGAATATAGGCTCAATTCAAAAAATTGGGCTCAGGATATTTTGAAATTATTAACAGAATTCTAGAAATTGGCTTACAAGTAGTTTTCATAACATCGAGACATGTAATCTTGTACTCGTCAAAGAAAAACTAAGAAACTTCTATAATAATTGGGAAATTAAGGTGAAAGATAAACCCAAGTTATAAACATACATTACATTCAAAAAACATTATGGTCTGGAAAATTACTTAACATGTAATTTATCACGTTGTAAAAGATCACTTTTAGCTCAGTTCAGACTCGGTATTCTTCCTTTAAAAATTGAAACAGGTAGATTTTTCAGATATAGATAGGGAGGAAAGAATATGCGATTTCTGTAAAGACGCAGTTGCAGATGAGATGCATTTTCTTTTTCACTGTGGATTGTATCGTGAACTTCGAGAGTTTTCGTTTTCAAAAGCAAGGAAATATTCCCACATTTTGACATAAGAGGCGACAACGAAAATCTATAGCTTTCATTTAAAGTCATGCCTGTAGACCTAGCAAACTTGGTAAGTACTGTTTTTGTGAGAGAAGGGAATTTATGTATAATGTTTAAGTATGTTTATGCTTATTTATTCATACCTTAAAGAACTGTATTAATCCAGTGTATTGTAAGCCCTAGGGGATGGGTGTGGCAATATACGTCCACACATGAGACTTACATAACATAACATAACATAATCAATGCTACAACACACAGACCAGCCACAAGACAAAGAATGAAAGCGTTGTGAAATCAGTGTTGATACACCGGAAACATCCACTCCAATGTTATTAAACTCAGATGTAGAGTACGGCGACGTCTATACTTACGGTTTTCTCTTGCTGTCGCCTCTCACTACATCTGACCAACTCCCATGGAAGGTCGCGTTCAAATCTCGTACTCTGGCCATGCAGAACAGCCGACCTATCAGAAGGCGCCTTACAGAGAACAATAAGTAGGGGAGTCGGTCTTACAGTCGATGACTGTGTGCTCGCTGTCGTCGAAATGTCATCTGGGCGTTTATAATAAACTTACGGTGATGACGGTGGCATCGAATACGATGGATATTTTTTATTTATTTTCATTTATTTATTTTGCATAAAATAGTAAATAAAACACTATAAAACAATACTAACACAGATTAACAATAGCAAATTATAACAACTCACAATTAAAAGCTATATGTGCATAACGCCACTGCGGTCCAAAATAATACAAAACGTCAAATGACAGAGAACAAAACACACGCATCATTAACAATAAACAGAGAACAAAATAATACAAGAAAGGATACCAAAGCACGGGACAAAGCTAACAGAACTCATTGTTGGATCTTGCGACAAGAACACACAATTTGAGACAACATTCCTGATGTTACATGGTAAATTATTCCAGAGTTGTGATGTTGAATAATGAAACTCATTTTGAAAGACTTTAGCTCAAAATGGTATATAGACAATCCACGACGAGTGTTATAGCTATGAACATTTTGTCTCATGATTACAGTTGAAGACAAATAAGACGGTCCCTGATCATGAATTACCTTAGGCATCAAGTTTACTTTTAAATATGCAACTCTCTGTTCAACTGAAAGCCAACCTAATTTAAATGAGTGACATCATTGTGCGCACGGGGATGCAAATCCAAAACAAATCTGATAATTTTGTTTTGTGTCGTTTGTAAGCGTTGGTTAAAAGTTTGCCAGTGTCAAAATCAAGCAAATTACGTTTACGGTAAAGGAATTTGAGCGAAGAATTCGCTTTCTGGATAACACGTCTGGCCATATTGTCACCATCCAGTCTTTGATCTAAATCAGCCCCCAGATAACTAACAACGTCTTTGGCAAACAATACTAGTATTACTACAGGTGATATTTTGTTTAGAACAGCTTCTTTATTTGTGGCTTGACCCAAAAAGAATCGACTCGGTCTTACCAAGGTGCAAAGATATTATATTGTCGATCAACAATTCGTTTAAACTTTGCAATTCTAGGCTCAAACTAACCTGAATTTGTCTATGATTGTTTCCAGAGACAAGTAATGTAGCATCATTAGCATACAATGAAAGATGACCATTGACAGCCGAACACATGTCATTGACATATATTGAAAATAGTAGAGGACCCATATTTGCCGGAAGCTGTTGGTAATTTTTCGACCATGGAGTGGGAAACATTGCAAAAAAATTATTGAATTTATCAGCAACTCTCTGACCATCAGAACATACTCCTTCATCTGTGACCAAGCCAATATTTGCTAAAAACAGTCTTTCACTGGCATCCCCAAGATTTTCAAGTTTTTCCAAAGTTCTGCATTATTCTTCCCAGAATCGTTGATTTCTGATTTAAAGTGGTCTAATTTTGCATTGTTCACGAGTCAAGCAATTTTGTTCCTCAACGCCTGCTTATTGAAGCAGAGATGTATCACCTGTTGATTTCACTCTCTGAAGGATATCATTCCTTTCTCTGATACCATCCAATATCTCACTAGTAATCCATGGCATGGCTCTCTGTTTAACCCTGATCTCTTTGACAGGAGCAATTTTATCGATCACATCTAAAAACAAGGACATAAAGTTGTTCAAAGCTTCGTCACAAGAAACCAAACGATTCCTTTGAGCATTGGTGTGAATCGTTCAATAGAATAACCTTCCATCGATCTTATCTTTACCGAATTATGAGAACCAATCTGACCTTCACACACTTTTTCTTGTACAATGCGTAACACAGTGGTCACTGATACAATATTCAAAACACCAGATTGGCAAATCTTATCCTTATCCGTGGTCAAAGTAAGATCGATGATTGTGGAACTCCCGGTAGTGACTCGAGTAAAGTCTGTAATAAATTGTTCCGAATCGAAAATGTGTAAACTTCCTGAAAAGAAACCCATCATTTCATTTGTCGACATTACAATTGAAATCGCCTATTATAATTGATTCCCATACTCGAATTCCATCAACTGACGTTCCATCAACGTTATTTTCTAAACAATTGAAAAAGTTATTATATTTCGGAGGTCTGTAACACATGCCAATCAAAACTGGCTTTGATTTTGGTAAATACAGGTCAATCCAAATTGCCTCAATATTTCATTTGCCAGATCTAATCTTTGATTGAAAGCATGAGTGGACTCAATGTACAAACATACACCGATCTCTTCTTTGGACAACATATCCAGGTATATCAACCTCATTATCCGATACTGAATCATCTAACCACTGACTCCAACTATTGCCGCTTTAGTTTTGTGGGCTAAAATGTGTACTTCCCCCAATTTTGACAACAATCTACGAGCATTGATGTGAATGGTATGTAAACCCCGTTTGTTGAAGCAGTCGTGTTCGTAAGACTCTTCTGCACTGCTGAAATAATTTTGAATAGTTATATCATGATCAACGTCAGTATTCAAAATTTGGTCAACTATGGGGGGGTTTTCGTTCTCAAAGAATGAATCGATGAATGGTGGAGTGAACAAAGTGATCATGTTCATTGGTCATTTGGATTGTCGTATAATGTAGCATATATACAGCAAGTGAAATGTTCTGACATCTAATGTGAAACACTTTCTCACAGAAAAAAACCACAATAACCCATACTGATTTGATTTAAGTGGTTTACAACAGTCGCCGCATGGGAATTTAGTTTGTTTTGCGTACCTCATCCTGTCCCTAATGAGGCAATGCTGTTGGATTATGGATATTAAAATAACAGAGTTAACATTGTGCATGTCTATAACGCAAAATGAACATACGAACATCTATGAAGTGTCGAATCAAAGAAACTGACAGGCTTAAATCTGTTTTCAGGGTCCATGATTACATATATGGTGGATTGTTTATGAAAGCGCATGGTTGATAGCATCTTAGATCCATAGAACAAAGAATTTTGGGATAATTTGTATCTCTCGCTCGTACCAAGTTTACACGATGGGCCCTGATTTTATCCTTGATTTTAGGAAATGGTCTGAAGTTTCCTTTCGAGAAGTTCGAGAAAAATTTTAGTCTTTTAAATTAAAGACGAGTCCTACCAATACTAACAATACTAGAAACCCTCACATCTCTTTTGGAGAAGTTTAGTGATTCGTATCGGCTTGCACGCAAAGTTCATCACAATACTGACTCTGAAAACTTGTGCGCATGCTCTGCGAGAATCAAGTGTGAGTCACTTATATAGTATTGAGGCTAATAATGCTTGTACGTACTGTTTTTCGGTCTATCCTAGCCCTGCGTACAGGTCTGTGTGTTCCCGGCGTTACACGGCCTCCACCATAGCCCTGCAACGGTTCATAGAGGTAACTGGCGAGATTCGAAATGGCGACCTCTATGGGTAAACAACTTTTCGAGTACGTTATGTTTCGGAAAACGAGCGGTTTTGGATGTTAGGAGAAGTTAATCGCATCATTTCTGGGGTCGGTTAGGAGGTAAAAGTAGGCATGGAAAGGATTTTTCCGCGATAGAGCAGAATTTCGGCCAAAAAGACCGTTTTTTCGTTGCGGTCCGGATCCGGACCGCAACGAAAAAACAATCGCCAGTTATCTCCATAGACCGTTGCAGGGCTGTGGTGGAGGCCGTATAACGCCAGGAATACACAGACCTGTACGCAGGGCTAGGTCTATCCATGCTATCAAGAACATCACCGAACGAAAAGCAGTACATATTATACCTCGGTATTGAGGGCGCACTTTGAAGAGGCCGACTGAGTGGCTCTGCCGTTGCTCGACACGAGCACTAGTACTCTCATCAATGTCTCTCCACACCTACAGGTCTTTGAAGTTGCTAATGTGGTATAAGAAAAGTGAATGGAAGGTATGACACGGTTTTAATCTTTTACCTTATTCTACACTGAACCACAGACAAGGAGAAACTTTTCTGTGACTGAACACTCCCGGCACCTGTGTCCACACCGGGCACTCATAAGCAAATACACGCCAAAGCATCAGGAAAGACGGGGCTGTGACTTAGCGGTTGAAAGAGATGTGCCTGTCACAAACACGAATCATCGTTGTGCGTGAGTCCGACAAAGTGCGAATGAAAGGTCAAGATGCTGTATTCGTCAAGGTACGCAGTGTGAAAGGATAAGTTTATAGCTGAAAAAAATTCAAATTTTACCTGAAACACTTTTCATGCATGACCAAAAATCAACGTCATTGGTGATTTACTCCAGGCTCTATGGAATGCTGCTTTGCCTTGGAGTTGTAGAAAAAGAAATGCAGGGGAATATTGATTTGCGTCCATTAGAATGATTCTACACCATCCAGGGGCGTTTTCGATGTTTATGACACTGACACTATTTTCGTCCCCAAATACTTGTCTTTTTGTCAGATATTAGTTCGGCAGGGAGGTGTAATATTAGTTTGTCAAGAACACAAATGAAAATAATCGATCACGTTTAACAACGATACGGTAGATACTTGCAGAATGTGGGTTCATGGCAAAACGTTCTCGGTGTTAGAGCGCCATCTAGTTGTCATTCAAACTTTAATCAAGGCGTGACCATGGAGCAGGGTACGTTGGCTTACACTAACCCAGCAATTCCATATGGCACGAGTTTCGCCATGTGCATCAGTAATCGGTTGTTCTGCTTAATCCTGGGAAATAAAAGTAGTCACGTGATGTCACGTATACAGTCTCGTGCGTGATTGGACTCATTCCTTAGAAAACTGAGTAACTTCAATGGATCAGCACTTGTAGTTGGGAAACGGCTACAGTCTGCCTTTTTGCATTGATGTGAAACGTTGCGTTTTTATCTGTCATTTTGGGCTTAATCTTGCGAGCCCATTCGCCAACTGTTTTCAGCATTGAAAAGAATCCGCCGCTTCCGAACAATGCACCTACTACCACATCAACGTCCCTAAATTTTATTTTAATTCGTAAGAATTTGTCTAACAGTTATTTCTAGACATAAATTATCTGATGATGTCAAAGCTATTTAATGTTTCCCCTTTTTCATCATATCTGAAAAATAAACGTTGCTATGTCGGTTTTTAATATTATCGGCTTTTTTGAATGCCACAATTGACTATAAGCAAACACGATGTCATAAATTGAATATATATTACTGGTAACATACTGGTAACATATTGCGAATTATCATTTGCATAGATTGTGTTTCTGTTATCTTTAATAACCATAACTATAGGCTACTTATTTGTCATAGATACCCCTCTCCGTTTAGAAAATGCATACAATCACGTCGACATAACGAACCGGTTTTGACAGATCAAATTCGTCAATCGAAGAAGTCGCGGAGACGCGAATAAACCCCAACTAACGTTGTATGTGTATAAAGTTGTAGTGTCAGGCATTTGGTTTTCAAAGCCCTATTTATATTCGACGATGATAGCAAATTACACGACTTATTGCGACTACTATTCTAGTACTGGAAGAAAAGAAACGTCCATTAAAACGTACATCTATGCAATCGTTGTGCGCGAGCACATCTTTCTTAACTACGGCAACAGTTTGTTGACGTGGAAGTCACGTTTCGCCTAGAAACTGTTTGTTGGGTGCAACACATAGTTTGTCCCGATGTCGGCAGCGAACTGACCGTTTGACTTGGCGTATCAATTTCACAAACTCCGAGGTCAAGGCTTGGCTGTCGGCATTTTTTGTCGATGATGATAGTGACGACGATCATGCGGAATGTGTACCTTACGGGACAGACCTAAACTTGGATTCTCTATGTGGCGAGAGCAATTAATAACCGGGTGACGTGTTCTCGATGAGGCACTAATTGTTGCAAGCAAGTTTTGTCTTCCGCTCCATTGACAGTTGGACGCAGCAACGAATCACTGTGTCCCTACTTTTCACCTGTTGATTTTCCCTTGTTTAAGAATCAGTGCCGAAAAATCTGCTGTATCAACTGATCTTTCTGAATTTTTTCACATTCTATTGACATATTTGCTTTTTAACCAAATTACAGTTGATAAAAGCTATATCGCGACAGCGATGGCGCAAGATATATATATCAGAGATTTGATGTTTGAAACCACTACATTTTCAACATATTTTCAGCACTGAACAATTGCTTTCAAGAATGATGACGGAATTATAAGGCTTACATTAAGTTCAGGGGTCTCCGAACGACAAACACTTTACGCTTTGTTTCGCTATCTGATAAATTTGTGGTTTCGTTCGCCATTGACTCGGTCATCACATGATGTAAGTAGCCTCAGCACAATTGCTTTCAACATAGACGGCAGAAAAATGGTCCCTTACCGTAACTATCTATAGATTTCTGTGCATTGCTTCAGTGAAACATATATAGGGGGCCTATATATATATAGGCTAGATGATATTTGGCGGCCCATCTTTCACTCTGTACAAGGCACTATTTAAAGAAAATTTTGTTATTAATACATTTGACAAAGCAAATATACAAATGCATGTTCAAAGCAAAAGAAAACGATCATCTGTTCAAATGGCCAGACCGATCCGGGTTTGGTCCATTTCATCAGATTTTCTGCATTTACACTTTTCTTAGTTTCTTTCTTTCGTTTTATTTTAGTAATGCTGTTTATTGTCCATTTTGCACAAGCCATAGAAGTGGTGGCAAGGAAGCTACATGTATTGTGAGTCACAACCTGTGTCGACAAAAAATAAAAAACGTGAACATGAAACACAATTCAGTATATATGTCAGAAACGAAAACATTAATACAAAAAAACGTACATATGCTTTATGTTCTTTGTAAGAAACTAAATGCTGCTACTCAATGAATGTATAAAGGGGAAAATCAGGACAAAAGGAATCTTTCAATCGAACTCTGAAAAAACAAAAACATCGAAAGAAAAAATACTGACCGACCTATTTAAGCTCAAAACAATCTTGCCTGTCGAACAGAATTTTTCCTCCGCCTAAACTCATATATTTCGAGTTTATTTTGCATTTGAAAGGATTTAGATTGTTTTTCACATGTTGAACTTTGTGCTGCCAAGTTGTATTGTTAGTTTGAAATGTATGTACACTGCGATCTGCGATAGTAGTTTTTATTGGAAGGAAACGATGTATAGTCGGAGTGGATATCATGATCGTGAAACGCGGCATTGAATAAGCCTTTCCAATACCTTACTATCAGCAGCGAGCGACACGAGGCCTATGACATGGTGGACGCCTAAGCTTATATGCTATAAGTAGTCGTAGGTCTACAGTCTCGTTTACTCGACCCAGCTTGAAAAATTCAACGTTGTAAACAAATGCACAACGAAATAATATACCTAAAAATATCTACCTGATTACCTGATTGATTCAGTGTGAGCTTTTTATGGCAAAGGTAGTAATGGTATAAAAACACCCCTGATGAAAAAATTTAAATAAGGTCCCGTGATTAAAGCGTTGGCATAGGCTTTTGTCTATATCGACGCTGTCGCCTAGGTGATGAAGTAACAGACGTGTCTGCATGAAATGTTGCCTCGAGACCGTAGATACTAGGAAGTAAAATATCTAACCAAGGTCGCGCCTCGTGGTGTCACAAAATGGCAACCTTTGTGCAGGCTTAGACTATACAGCAACTGTACTTTGTTACATGTGTTACCGCACGGGGACTCTAGGTCTTTGTTTGTTTGTTTGTTTGTTTGTTTGTTCGCGTGGTCGTGTGTGTTTTGCTACATACGATTTGTTCATATGTAACAACAGATTTAATAAAGAATTTTATTTCTGTTCGTGTTTGTTTATGAATAAAAAGCTGTTTTTGTAGTATATTTAAGAAATGATATTTAAAATCAATAGCGCTGATTGCAAATGACGTCATTTTTTCTCTCATTAGGGCCTAACATGCATAAATAAATATATTGTCCGCATTTTCCGCATAAACGACGAAAATAAAACCTGCGAGTGTTAGAATGGCTATTTAGCGGCACACTTATTCGTATGAATTGATGACTGAGACTACAAGTTGCGACAAGGGGCCTACAACGACAAAATTTGTCCGAATTTCAGCATATTTGTCCGAAAGTCGCGCGCGTGCAGCTATGTTTAGTAACAAACCCGAAATCGCGATCAACGCTATTCAATCCCACAAATGAAATTAAAAGCAGACCCTTGCTTTGCTTCAAATTAAGGCCTAAGCACTGACATGTGCAACACTCTTCCAAAATTCAACTCCCATAAGTGTGCCAGTATTTCGAAAGAGTTGGGGACACTGTAGGCCTAGCCTATAGTGTTTACTCTTCATTGCAAAGGAAGGGTCTACTTTATTTCACTTGTGGGATTGCATGCCTATCAGATATTTTATCAAGTATCGTTTCTTGAAAATTCTTGTAAAGAGGCATAAACAAACAAAGACAAACAAGCGTCGACAGAAGAAGCTTACAACTCTTTTTTAACCTAATAGCCTAGCCCTTGGACTTCGGCTACACTGAACAAATCATATGTAGAGCTAACTAAATAAATTAACACACGCGCAAACAAACAAACAAAGAGGCTAAGTCCCTGTGGTATTAGGGCCTACTGAGGCCCCGGAGGAGATCATTGCAGGCCCTTATAGGATTAGGCCTTGAATAGGGCCTAAAGCTAACTACTTTTATTCACAGTAGGCCTAAGGATACTCTGAAACAGAAGATGACGTAATTAGGCTACAGTTAGAACTTACAGAAAATCCTAAATATCTCGAGATCCCTTCATTCATTGTCCTTTCGTTCATATTCACACATGACGGATGTTTTTAGGATAATTTAATTCCGATAGGAGTAGGCCTAGCCTATAGTTCTGAGTTGCATGGTGACTTTGGTGCTGTTGGCAGAAAACTTGCATCAGTGCAATAGACCATAGTCACCTGTGGTCTATCTGCGTCTACGCACCCCATAAGCTTAGACGTGTAGGCTATACCTAGGGCCTATATGCCTATGGGGTGCATAGACGCGGAGCGGAATAGACCACAGGTGACTGTGAATAGACCTACCTTAGTTGCTCTAGATGCTTGATGGGTAGGAGGGGGTACCCCCAATATTTTCATACGAGCTAGGTGTGGGGTAGGCCTACAACACAAGTTGAAACTATAGGCCTAAGCTTATGTAGGCCTATCCATGAATATTCCAAAAGTATGACCCAGTGTTAAGGATTTTCTTGACATCTGTTTTGTTTTTGTTTGTTTTGTTTTTTTTTTGGGGGGGGCGTTTTGTACCGTTTATTCAACTGCTTGCGAAGATTTTCCTAAAGCACGGCATATGTTTAGATTTTTACTTGATGAAAAATTGACCTATGTTTAGGATTTTTTTTGTTAAAAAGTTAAAGAGATGCATTCAGGCGGCACTCCCTCCCTCCTACTCTACTCTAAGCTTACTGTGTGCCCCTGTAACCGAAGCCGGTGAACGCGTGTAGGCCCTAGGCCTACAGTTCTTCTACTGGTTTAGTTTTAAATTAATTCGGCCTTTAGTGCATTTATTGTTCTTGTTTTACCCTTTGAAATATCGGTTTATAGGCAGGCCCTGCCGGGGATGACGCGTGACGTTATTTTCTCGTTATTCAGCGTACCTGTTGCCTAGGAAACGCTTCCTGCAATATTACTTGGTCACCTGACAAAGGTGAAAGGTTATACGCAAGCGCAATATTAACCAGAGTATCGACGTTTTTAACTTGTCTGTTATTGGCTGATAGTCAATAGATTTGTTAAGCTGCACCAATCGTGAAAAGCGTAACGAAACCGTTGTTTCGAATTCTCCTAGGCTCCATTCAAAACAACGGCCAAACAGTGCAGGTATTTGAGATATTAGGATATTCAGCACATTTATTAATCACTTTAGCTTCCTTTCGTTTCCACGTATTCTTGTGAGGGAGTGCCTTCCTCCTGCAAGCGATGGACACAGGAGTTTGGACTATGGAATGGTGAAGCTGACAGAATCAAATTCCCCAAGCTGCCGTCTGCAGCTGCAGGTATTACGATGTAGTGCGCTGATATGATGTCAAAAGTCAGTGTGAAAAAGCGCCAGCATTGGTTTACCGAAACCCACTTTTGCTGCATTTTAGTTGATAAAAGGTTGACCACACTGTTTTTCCCTCGTAAAATGTGTCCGTGTCTTATCGCTCCCTCGTTCTTTCCTTTCAAAGATGGCGGATGACAGGTTAATTATGAGGGCCGAACAGTGTTGGCAAGATACGTCGTACCCGCCGGTAGCGAAATCCAAGGCGGAAGTCTTTGAGGTCGATTTCAGCGACGGGAAGAATGAGAAGAACCGAAGAAATGGCAAGAAAGCGAATCTACAGGAAGCATTTTTAAAGTTCAAGAAGGAGAGACAGGCAAGTTTTGTGTTATTAAATGTCAGTACGTCCTCGTGTTTTCCCCTGTGCAGCTGGTGTACATGTGCTAAAAGTTTTATGACAGGTTCCATTCAACTACGATGCTACATATTTTATGAGTTGTCTTTGCCAGCAAGGTTTCATTTGCCTGTAGCATGGGGTACAGTACACCTCCATGCCTGTAGAGTGTCTTAACTTGTACACTCGCTGTGTTTCACGTTTGTATTGTAATGCCCGTGCAAGCCGCAATTGATTACAGCATGTGCTACATCCGTGATGTTTGTTACTGCTGTGTGCCGGGGGTCTCCATAGGTAAGTCATGTTTTGATGTTAAAGTTCATTGCCTTCCGCTCGCGCTCTTCACCGAGTAGGGGTGACTTTCCCCGCTTACTTATCGAGGGGAATGGGCGGACACTGAAACACGCCAGTCGTTGAGTTCGGCAACTGCTCAGCTGTTCAGAGCACCGCGAAGACTGCAGTGCTGCGTCATGATTGGCAAACAGAGCACAGGGAAAGCGTATGGTACGTGTGTTTGCTTTCCAGTGAGTTGTCAAACCGTAACAAAGGGAAGAAATACGAACACATTAAAGTGAAAAAGACTGGTTCGAGATTTTCGGGTTTGCTGACATTAATGAAATAACATTGTGCAATTGTTGCATTAAGAAATTGGATACTCCTTGGTGATGAGGTCCATTGTAGAGCTGAAAATTAACAGACCGTCATCGAAGTCCCTGAAGCTTTTTTCCATTTACTCCGAAAAGGCCTATTTTGTTCTTGCCTACAAGCAGTGCAAACCGTGATAATAGGATTGATGATGAAACGAGAAGCGACACAAAAAACTTGATATGTTACCATCTACACAAATATTGCACTTAATGCAGACTCTAATATAATCAAATTCCCCTTGCAGGCCATAATTTTTTTGCTTTGATCATGTATGTCTTTTCCTTGTTTATCAGTTGACATTTTCAAGTCAACGATTTTGCCAACAGGTCTGTAGCTCATCTATATAAGATAAAGTAAGAAATCTCTGGGGTGACCGTGTAGTAATGTCTGTCTCTACTTGACAATGCATATTCGTGTGTAATAACTTGGGAGTGCTTTTTTGGGAGAGTGAATGTATGTCTGTGGAAAAGATATTGCTAAGATTTTAGGTCTCTTTATTATCCATTTTATTTCTATACCACTACTGGTATATGGATTTCAGTGTTGAAACATGAGTAAGGGTCACTAATTAACTTCAAATTGTTAAATTGCAGACACTCTGATGATTTGAATTCTACGGGTACGGTAATAATGTTTAAATTGATTTCTGCAATTGGTACATTTGTAGTGTTGCGTGTGCCAATCACTTATCTACGCCATCCGAAGTCTGATTGTCATATTGATGTTTTGTAGTAAAATTTGCTATATTTTTCAACATCAGAACCACACACACACTTGAAATTTAAACCCTTGGTTGAGTCTGTAATCATGGTTATTCTGTACAACAGTCACTCCCCAATTCCGTGTAAACAGATCATCGGCAATCACCATTTGATTATTAATGATGGTTTTGGGCCATACCAAGGTGGTGGTGAAAAGGTTTATGAGAGACTTTCAAAACTCTGAGTCCGCAGGTACATGCTACCTGGCGGCCGCAGAAAATGCTACACAAATGAAAATGCACAGTAGATGTATAAACATTCATGTTGTAACTATGATAAAGTAAATGAGCTAAAAAAAAGAGAGTTTCTCGTCTTCGAGTGGAATACAAATCAGAAACAGAATCGAAAATCATCTGAAATTTCATGAAAGTAGGGCTGCGTATGATGAAACAGTGCCTATACAAATTAGGCTTTACCATTTCCACTTTCTGTACAGTACTTTGATAGTAATCAGCTCACACTGATTAGGAAAAAATGCTTCCATCATCATCTTTAGCCTTTGGCCTTGGTAAATCTGTAATCTTGACAGAATGTTCACTGATGATTTTGTCTTTCAAGTGCGGCATGAACCAACCACTGAAAATTGAAGCCGTGAAATTGCACAGTGTACTTGAACTGTCTGGTATATTTAAGAATCAGAATTTAGGGAGTAACATTCCATATTTTAAATTCCAAGAACCATTTAAATGTATACCATGTTTGCTTTTCAAAATGGTCATGGTTTTATGGGAAAAGGCCATTTGAAAATAACCATTATTTGATTTAAATGAGATTATCGCAGTTTGTATAATCTAGAATAGGAATTTGCTTTTAACCCGAGTCTTCTGTGAAAATATGTTGATACATGATATAAAATTCATATCAAAATTTTTGTCACCAAGTTGAACACATGGCATATTTTAATTTATTGAAGGTATGAACAAATTGAATTTTATTTTCTGTTATGCTGTGATTAACTTCAGAGATTTGTGATTGTAAGGGTAGTTTTTGTGCATTTTTAGCTTTGATTCGAACAAATGTTCATCAAAACGTCAATTCCATCCTCAGTTTAGGGTTTGAAATTTATAATGAAGGAATTAATTAATTATAAAATAGTTCTGACAAGCTCTCTCACAGCTATCGGTATTCATCTGTTGAGGTCAGAAAACTATGAAAAAGCTAATTACTCTGTATTTACTTATCTGTCTACTTTACATATTTACAGAAACCTATACGCAAATAGTATCACTGAGGAAAAATTAGTCAGTATGTGCATTGGGCACTCAGTTATGTTTTATCTATTCACCTAATCAAACATGTCTTAGGTTATTGTACTAGCAATGCTGGCAGGTGAATACAGGCACAGTGTAATGACACACACATATTGCTTGATCGGCAGATAGAAATTTGCATAGACAAGTTGAAAGGGTGATAATTGGCGTGTGCGGTGGACTGACATGCTAGATCTGTTTTCAATGATTACACAGGCTACATAAATGACCCTAGTAACACTGCTGTGATGTACTCTATGCAAAGCCGGATCATCATGGCTCTCAGCTATCATCACCCGAAGAATTCAGAATAGAACGAGTTACAAATGCTGCATATATACATTTGTAATGATTTCTGAGGGAGAAAAATCAGTTAACAAATGAAAGCCACCTGAATTCTTTGTATTGAATTTATGAAATATGGATTTTTTTCTTCAATCCAGCAAGATGGAGTAGTGTGTGTTAGATGAAATACTCAGTGATTGCTTGTTTAATGTCTCTTTGAGTCATTGTACTGTTTGATTGATTTTAAACCACTCTGGATTTGCAGGAATTTCTCACAGAATGTCTTCGGAAAGTTCCAGTGTCGTTAAGATTACTCTGTATTGGCTTGGTGGTAAGATAATTCACAGACATAAGAAAGGAGAATAGAATTTTGAAAGGCTTAAGATAATCAGTGGTGCAGTATGATTACCATGTATAGATTGCTACCAACTTCTCTGCTTGAGGTGGACACAAAATTTGTCATAGAAAAATCTAAAAATTTTATAAAATACAAATTGGATCTACTTTAATCATGTAAAATTTTACTGCTGTAATGTACTTATAATATCCCCAGTGATTGTATAATTTGTAACATTAACCCTTTGAGCACCAAAGCCAATTTTTTGTCGCCTTTACAAAATATATACCCCTGGCAAATTTTTTCAGATATTTGCCAAAATTTTGATAAAAAACTGTAGCAATTGAAATGTGATTTCTATTTGCTCCAAAATTATCAAAACAAATACAGAAAAATTCATAAAAATTGGTAAAATGTTGCACTAAAATTTTGGTGGGAAAAATTACAGCACTCAAAGGGTTAAGGTGTTCTGTCAACGACAGATTCAGTACGGTTTCTGACATCACCACAGCCTTAAATATAATATGCCTAACTGTTGACTGTAAGCCTGCAATATTGATGCCATGTGTAACGGTACTACATCATGTCCATTGATAGAAGCAGTTAGGTCAACATTGCTGAAAGAACTATATGGTACTAGAGAATAATCAACCCCCTGCTTCTTTTGATATGTACAACAGATGTTGATAATGAATTTTCTGTTTTCAAATGTGTTTCAGCATTGTGCATGTCCTACTAAGGTGTGGTTTAGTTCTGTTCAAAACAGAGTTCAAAGTTCAGTCAGAATGTGAAATAATTAGCAAGAATGGATTTGTTTCCCTGTAAACATTGGCAGCTTTTTCCACAGACACAAATCATGGTGAAAATGAGCAAAGTTGGTTTTCTGTAAGTTTTATCAGTAACTAATGCAATGCAGCATACATAAGACCTTAAAACTGAAAGAAGGTTCTGGCAGAAGAAAATTTTGTTCATCGATAAAAGTCCGATATATACCATTTACGATGTATAATTTATATAAAATATGCTACTTTGTCACTAAAAATATGGAATATAGATCAAATCTGAAGTGCCCAAAACCAGGGTCCCTACACAAAAACATGGAGGACTGTGCTAAAATAAAGTTTCATTGATGTGACGGAATTTTTACGCTTCAAGCATTACCAACACACAAATGTATGTCGTGCTTGTTTATTCACACACATCAGTGCTTATGTGTACATATTCTTAGTGTGAAGAAAATTCCCAAATGTAGATCAATCGAGAAATAAGTGTATCATTTCTGTTGTTTTTCTCCAGGGTCTATGTTCTGAGTAACATTGATTTCTGTAGAGTATACACTGGTAAGCAATAAACTTGGGAAAGAGACATAGCCTACTCAGTGAATGAGTTGCTGTGTTCTGTCAACTCTGTGCTGAAATTATTCAAACATGGTCCGATAAAATGTTCACTGGAGGAAACAAAAACCAAACAGTACCCCACCTTTATAAAACTGAAGTGAGCTAATAAAAAAAATCAAAAAAAGATTTATGACTTTGCTCAGTGTGTTTTGTTTATCATCACCATACTCTCAGGAACCGTGAATCTATCAGGTACATAGAGCTTGTTACCTAGGCTACCATTCATGACATCATTATGGAATGAAATTCAAGCCCTGTTAAAGTTTGACCCATTTCCCCAATTCCTGATAATTACCGTGATAGCGTTCATCGGCATAGCGATGATACTAAGATGATCATCATGCAGTAAACTAACACCCAGCTGCCACATTTTCATCGTTAGAAACAAAATGTACCTGTACATGCGTGACACGTACATGATACGTACATGCATTTTCTTAATTAGCCAGAGGAATGCTTCAATGAGCTAAATATAAAATAATGAAAAAGCTGTGTTTCAGGTTGGATTCAGTTTACAGGACTTGCCTGGTTTAAACTTTTCATCACCTGTAGGCTGAAAATATACAGTACCCTTTCCAAAAGGAAATACTCATATACCATATCAGATCATGTTTTAGAAAGCTGTAGTTTTGATTTCAGCTTTAACTCGAACCAAACAGGATTAGCCCCTTGGTTGTTCCTGCCTGCCCATATCCTGTTAAACCAGTTTGTACCGCGTGGTCCAATGTTTCGTTGCAGTGCAGTGATGGGTGGATACCAGTTTCAGTTGGAAATCGCTGTGTTTACTCTGCATGCAACTGATACTAAGGATGTGAGTGATAGAAACTGAGCAAACACAAAGGTAGTGTTTCCCTTCCTGCCAGAGGAAGTCCCTCATAGCACCAGAGGTATCCCATAATTCATTCTGATTTGTAAGGCATGATACAGGGGAATCTCCCATGTGTGGTCAAACTCCTCCACTTGTTAAGTGAATTCTAAAGAGCATTTTTTTGAAAATATTTTCATTTCCAATTTTAAATTTGGAAAATTATGCTTGTTTGCATGAGGCAATTGAGCAATTTTGTTAATTATCACAGTACATCCACACCTTGTGAACTACAATGTGGCCAATTGTAGTGAATAGTTTACAGGAAAATGTTCAATCTAGCCATATAGATTTTTTCCTGTGGTTTAATAGCAAAAGATATTTACAGTGGTAACTGTTCAACTGAGGATGACCACCTTTCTAGGTTATAACTTAAAAGCCTCATAAAAAATATGGCATTTTTTGGATAATTAATATAATTCCAATATCTAAATGTACTTTCATTAAATATCGTGAGAATTTTTGTGTCCAAATTTTACAGTGGAAAACAGTTGGATATACCAAACCTTCAAGTGACAGGAAGGTTGACCCTTATACACCCCTACCAGTTGGATGAACCCATTAGTTTGTATTGTTGATGTTGGGCTCCCTAACAGGGAAAATAGGGGTGTAGCAGGTACTACATGCGTAAGTGTCACAAACAGCTGGTGCTCTCACATCTACTGTATCAAAAGCTTATACCAGCTAACACATAATGTATTGGTGTATGTGTAATGTATATCAGAGCTAAAATGCATACAAATACAGTAGTTTATCAAAATGTTCCAAGTGTCTGATAAGGCTGTGTATCAGATATGCCTTAAAAAGATTGGCATCGGATAAAAAATACATCATATAATCTGAGCTTGAATTTCCATGCTGCGGATTTTAATTTCAGATAGATTCTGTTTAACATTCATTTTTCAGCAGAGTTCAAATCTTGGAATAAAGCCCTGGTTAGTACTCAAAGATGAAAGTTTCAAATTAATATGTTAGGGTTTCAGGCAAAAACTTGTGGATTAAGGTTTTTCATCCAATGTTAAATCTTGGATGTTGTCCACAAAGCATGCAACATAAACATGTGCTGTCAATGTCTAGAGATACCTTTCATTTGGAGTTGTATTTGAATTTGATGATAAACAATGCCACATTTTTTTTTTCTTTGTTCGAAACAGTTTTTGCCAATTTTAGCTGTCTGAACAAAAGTATTATGTAGAGTCAAACAAAACAGATCAGACTGATGGCAAGACAATAATAAAAGATTTATGAATAGTGTTTTGCCTTTTAAAATCAGCATTTTGAACCCACATGGGAATGCATAATTCTGTCTGATATATGTGATTGAAAACATACAATGGTGTCTCTTATAGCTCAGCAATTTGAATCTTGCAGGGGTGTGAGGGGGTGCATCATACAGTTACAGTATTATCACTGCACATTTTTTATCAACTTGTACAAATTTAATTCAGCTAATAAACACTTTTGTAATATTTCAATCAGGACTGCTTCATGTTCTAATGAAGGAATTTTATTCACATTCGTATAAACTCTAGTTTCTTGTCAAGAAACAATTTGAGAGTTATACTGTTCTCCTGAAACTTCCACAAATTTTCAAATGTTTTTCAATTTGCCACAAGTACAAGACTTATAGTATGCCCATCATAGATAAATTTTGTACATCATGAAGTTCTCGGTTCATAAATGTAAAATATTTGAATTGTACACATGTACTTGTACGTTTTCACTATGGTGTGAGTGCAAATTGGAAATGCTGACTGTGAGCCTCTGTAATGACAGATTTCTGTCAGAACTGGATTTTCCATGTTTTTGTTTGAATTTGCTGTTCTCAAGTCAGAGCTGGAATTTCACCCAAAATGCTGGAACAACAAAGTAAGAAGGAATCAGAAGCTATGAGTTAGAAATTACTATTATCAAAGGAGTGCGCCATGTTATTTTGTCGGGTGTCACGGATAAAGATCTCTCCTTTCTGATCCTTTAGCACTGAAATATTGTAAGTCGAGTTTGAACAATCACATCTTTGTTTGGTTCAAAAGGATTAACTACATTTATTTAAAGACTGTCCTGAGACTTAACCCTTCATCACGGTATTAGGGCTGGTAATTAATGGTAGTCCCAGGTCCCAGGACAACCAAACTATGCCATGGGACTACTAATTTGTGGAAATGGTTGTCCCATGGGACTTCCACTTATTCACATGTGTCATGGAATGAAGCTGCAGAGTACAGATGATTAGGGTGTGTTGGCTCTAAGCTAGCTAGCAGGCTTTTCCAAACAACCTCGGCGACCTTGTCTAAACCCGGTGAAATTTGAACAATGATGCTCAATTGATCATCAGCCGTAAGTTTTGCATGCTAAATCTTCTGTTGCCATTCAGGATGATAAATGGTGTATACCTTGTTGCCTGGTGTTTGCTTTGCACTGTGTGAGGCACAGTTTTATGTAACGTTCTGGTTTGCCAGTGTGTTCAGTTCTGGTTTGCCAGTGTGTTCATGTTGCCTGGCTGACTGTATGAAAATTAAATTACATAAGAGATGATGTTAAAGTATATTTGCCAGATTTGAAGAAATGCATGTCGTAACCATATGATTTAAACTTTGCCATATGGGTAGGATAAAAGTAGACTACCATGTTTTCTTGGGACAACTAATTCTCAGAAATGGTTATCTACATGGACTAGTACCACATAATCATAATGAAATGGTTAATTTTTAGCCCTAACCATGGTTTGACCCAAATCCATAGTCAGCACTGGTGGATGTGGATCTGTGTCAGGGAATTGGGAACTGAAAGGGATGTAACCATCTTTTCTGAGTATCAAAAATTGTATGCAAAATTACAACTGAAAATATGGGAACTCTTTGGTCTCTATAATGCTTTTGACAGTATAATTTACCATTTAACAGGTGTATGGTTGGCTCAGCTCTGGTTAGACAAAATTCAATACCTCTGTTCAAGAGAGAAAGAACGTATCAAGTGACATAAGTTTTTTCCCCTGAATTTTCAGGTTATTATTAAACACACCATATTTTATTACACAGTGTCAATAGTGTGGTGCAAGTTGAGACATTTATGTGCACATGCAACAAATAAAAAACTGAATCTAAGTAATGAAAAGTAGAATTTATTTCCATCGGAAGAGAATGATATAGGCTTTCTACATGCCTGTACACACACTAGAGATTTATGATATGATTATGGGGTTTTTTTTTGCAAATAGAAAGAGATTTTCTTGTGATTTAAGAGACCCAAGATGTGGAGAACACTCATGGCATATTTGTATTTGTTACAGCATGATTTTCATAAAAAAATTACAATACGAGCAAATTTACTCAAACACCATGAATACTTAGTGAAACAACTTCTGTGATCATGGAAGTACTAGTATGATTGTTTCAGATCAACTGACCAGATATTCCATTAGCATCATAAATTTATGATGAAGACCTGGTTACGATTTGCTCAGAAAAGAAATTTCTTGAATAACAAAAAAGTAAAATGCAAGCCTCAACTGAAGTTGATATATCTTTTGCTGAAATTGGAAAATGGTGTTTTGTCCCCATGGAAAAGAAAGGTTATCTACCATATTTATAGTGCTCTTGTTTGATTTTCAAGTACTAACTTTATGAAATTTTGGTGCTATGGCATTTTCCATCTTTCCTTGGCATGTAATACAACCAATTATTGGGCAGTCATTGTATTGCGGTGGTCTAATAGTGGTTCCTCAAAACCACCCATTTTCAACACAATGAAATTAAAAAGGAGAAAGAAAATGTATACGTGTACCAATGATCTCCAGAAAGAAATTCTAAATTTGAAATTTATGACAAATCCATGATGTCAATTAACAATCAAAGAATTATTCAAGAGTTGCAATCAGTCATCAGGGATGTTCAGATTCAAACATATAATGAGGTGAGACAGTGTGGAAATCTGTAAAATTGGGCTTTCAGTCCTATACGACAAGCCAGCTGGTTTTTCTTTAAGTTCTGAATGTGAGGATGGCATTTTACCTGCTGATGAAAAGGGCAAAAACTTGTTGATGAGTTGGAAATTGAGCAATTTATTTGACGTCGCTGGGTTGTCATGTTGTCAATTATGCATGATAGTGGCTTTTGTGTATACACGGGGACAGCGTTGAAGACGTGTAATTTCTGCCGCAAATTGCGCGACAATCTTGACTGATAATTTGGCCGCTAGTTTAGGGCTTCTGTATGCAGTGGTGCTCAGCGGATGTGAAACACACACACACACACACACACAAAACACTAATCTGAATAGAGCTTGTAGGTTGAGGAAGAAATGAAAATCAGATGTGAAAACTGATGGATTACAGCCAAGCAGAGAATAGTAAAGCCATCGCAACTGGCTTGATAAGCTTAAGAAATCAAGTTATTCAGATTTGAAAAAAAAAAATAGAATATTGAATCAGTACGGAACGCCTCTGCTCTGGTGAGAACGTAAAATGCATGCAATTGCAATCTGAAATTGGATGAATGACAAGCAAGGTTTATCACAACGCAGAGATTTGGTGAATCTTTCCCTGCACTGAATTCTGTCTCACCCGGCAAAGTCTCCCAATCTCATTAGCTTTCCCTGGTTACCCAGCAAGGGAAGCCAAGTGGATATTTTACGCGAACGAAAAGGCTTCATTATTTGTTGGTTACGGCTTCATCAGCCGCAGTAAATCTCGCAAGCCATCAACTGAAGTGTAATTCCACATTGTCATTTCAACCAGCCCTCTGTGTGGATTACGAGCATAGCTTAGAATGTCAGCGTTTGCCAAAGTCTCGCTTAGACAGCCTGTCACAAGAAAATATTAAGTGAGCTACAATATTAAAGTAAGCACATCGCTTCCAGTGTTATATTATTTCACGTTTTCATTCATGTATTAAACATACTAAAGTCCTGTGCAAGGTTTTTTAAATTGACTTCAGATATATCATTGTTTCTGACTTGGTGCTATTCTTTTTGTTTATCTCACAGAGTTGAGAAAAATGCATTTTTTTTCTTCTTTCAGTTGAATGAAGTCAGCCTTGAATTAATAACCATGCCAGTATTGATTGCATGTGAGATGAATTTCCAATAAATTACTCCGTATATGGATCCCGGGTGATGGAGAAAAGGAGTCCAAACAAAGGGTTGCCATACTCCAATCACTAAATGTGACCCCACAGTATTGACATTGAAAACATCCAGCCTTAATAGCATCTCATTAGGCACACGTTTCATACAATCTTACCATTTTTTGTGTGACAGTGATAAGTTCTGGCAAGTGCGGGGGACTGTTGCCATGGCCACCGGTATACAATGGGACCTGCTAACATCCAAGAGCCATTAGAGCTACCTTTCAGTTCTGCATGAACAGCGGATAAGAAACGGTCAGTTGCCATGGCAGCATGTCAACAAACCTTGTTCCTGGCAAAGAAACACACCTAAGCCTGCTAAGTAGAGAATAAACCTCATTTCTTGCTAAAGAAGTGGCATTTTTCTCATTGTTACTGTGCAAAGGTTCACAAAAGCATGTGGTTTTTTTATGAAGCAAATGAAACTGCCACAATAAACAAAAAACCCATAGCTGATGCCTTCATGGCTTGCATATTAATATCCACACCTTTTTTCATACATTTCAACCATTATAAACACACACCCCCTGAAGTAATACAGCTTTTAGCTAATTTCCATTTCTATTTTCAATTGATCATTTGTCGGAGCAATTTTTTTTTCTCCTGAGTTCCCTTCCATCAGCTATACCCTCATAGCAGAATATGAACAGTTGAGTTTTCTGACTAACTGTCCCTTGGAAATCACTCTAAGTGAAGGAATCCTAGAGCAATGGATGCGTGAATGTCAAAGTCTTTTTGTAGTTGTGATTTCTATGGCTAGTTCTCTCAACTCATTTTGAGCTGTTTTTCCTTTTATATCTGAAATCATCAAATTTTAATTTAGACACAATAGTAAATGCTTTACTGTTCAAACAGTAATAAAATATCATGTTCACTGTTTGTGAAGGTTAAAACTCTTGTTTTGTGTAGGTAGTGAAAATATGCCATGGGGCACTGCGGTAAGCATGAATCCTTGTTGATTGGTTTCAAATTTGAAAATTATTGAAATAGAATTTGACAAAAATTACTAATATTGAAATTGAATTTTTCCCAACATTGACTGAAATTAACAGCAAGCAGCCTGCCAAAACCCGCAGATTTGCAATAAATTGAGGCATACTCCGTTTTTGTCATCTCCCTCAATCACAGCAACGCGATATTAAAACATGACAGATGACAACATAATGCACAAAACAATATTAATACAAATCTACAGAGCATACATTTTAATTTATAAATGCTTTTAGTACGTCTATGCAAGGGTCCATCCATTAAACCTTGGATCCAAAATGATAAATAAATGTTAGATATTCAGTCCATAAATATCAGCAAGTCAGTTTTTCATATTCATCAATTTGTTCTGTTCATAGATGTGTGTTATTTAGAGGTTTCGATTGTTTCATCTGGCCAAACATGACCTCATATTTCACCAATCAGCGTCAAAAAAGAGGTCGGGAAAAATTCAATCAGTGTGTGGATACAATATAGAATTGATGTCATAAAGCTGAATGCATAATTTGAATCAAGCTTCAAGGCAAATGTTATATTGGTAATATGCTTAAATTGTCACACTAAAACCATTTGTATAATTTCATCAGATGAACGTATATATTGAATGTGGTGTATTGTGTGCTTTATTTGTAATATATTCCACAACATTTTAATGGGGTGGTTCTGCCCTTTTTTCACACAGGAAGATCACAAGTATATGTAATTAGCTGAGTTGTGTCTATCACTGCAGTTGATGTGGTAAATCCTTTGAGTGCTGTATTTTCCCACCGAAATTTTAGTGCAACATTTTACAAATTTTTATAAATTTTTCTGTAATATTGTTGATAATTTTGGATCAAAATCTCAGGTGAAATTTCTGTTCAAAAGTGACTTTCACAGATTTTTATAGACCATTACCACAGTCTGAGCTTTGTGGCCAGGTACATTGTAAGCTCAGTTAGCTGGCATGGTTTTGCAAAAAAAATGCGGACCAAGCTTATAGCACACCATTTCTACTGTTTTGAAGGTAGCACATTGAAATTTCATCAATCAGATATTTGACAAAAACTTATCAAAAAAGCATGAATTTGAAGAAAAGCAGGAAAATGACAAATGGAAACAGAATATCTCTTTGAAATGTACAGGTACTGCCAATGGCATTTTATTGTCAGCCAGGCAACATCCAGAATCAACGTTGTTGCATAAGTACATGTATGCAATATGTGTGGTATATTTTTGAGTAAAATTTTCTATTTCTCAACTGAGAATTAGCATCATTTGAAATTCAAAGTATTATGAGCCTTACAACCAAACTTATAAACTTTTCAGAACTATTCAGATTTTCTTCCAGGATAATTTCAACCATTCTCTTTCAACACCAAGAATAAAAATTAGGGATAGCCACATAAATGTTGGTAGTAGAAAAATATATGTCAGCACTTGAAATTCAAAATGGCAGCCATCCCTGTGTTGACTATTGGAAAATTGAATTTCGATTTTCACGAAGGATGATGGTGACAATTTCATTTATGTTGAGAGTATCAAAAAGAGCTCACACAAGTGGTAGACCGGTAGAGTAATGTGAAAATTATTTAATAAGTCTGAATGTATGTCCCTGAGGTGCAGTCTACCCTAAGACATGAATTCTACAGGTATGATGATTTTTATCAATATTTCCATTACAGTACACATATATGTACAGGACCAGCAAATCAGGAAACGGGAAACTCTAGTTCGAGAAATCTGAATTTTTTGAACTGTTTCTAAATTTGCACATGTGCTGCACTTGTTACTATCATGTGGTAGTGAACACAAATTCAATTTAGAAGAAATGAAATACTGTTATGGATTTGTATGATTGCGATTATTTTATTATGCATGCATGAACAGTATGTCCATGCACCTTGTATCATCATATACAAAGTGAAGTTATGGATGAATTCTGACCAACATACTGGTATGCTCAACTGATGAAGTACCGTATGCATTCCATCAATTACAGCTGTAATATGCAAATTGCATATTGAATTAAGTCAATCTAATCACGCCTTTTCATTATTTCACTGTGATGCTTGTTAATGATTAATCGTTCTAATTACCGTAAACTTTGGTAGAAAACATAATTAACGAAAGTTATCATGTGAAATAGTCGTTTATTGAATGTCAACTTGACACTATGGTGAGAATTTTGATTTCAAACTTCATGACAGATACATTTAAGCATACAGTGTTAGATAATGACCTCTGCCCCTTTTCCTCTGACAGAAGTGACCTTTTAAAGCGCAGGTTACACTTTTCATGTTCAACTTTTTCCCAGCGGGTCAGAGGGTAACATGATGTCAAGATTGTGTGTTGCAAATTGATTTTGGAAAAGTCGTTTGCTACGGAGAGTCAGAGCTTTCGTCAGAAAGGCCGAGGGATCCTTTCTGGTTTTGAGGGAATACTTTGCAAAAACGAAGAGAAGGCTGTTTGATATTTCCTAATGATAGGCTTACAGTGTTGCCTTTAGATTGGGATTAGCGATCTGTGGTGATGCATAGTAGCTTGGTTTGGTGCCCATCAGGTCAAGAGGCCAAGTTACAAAATGAGCAGCGGAGAGAGAGCTGCGTATCATAAATATGTAGATGTATGGCAAGCATCGCTGACAGCGACGGCTCATTTCCATTGGTACTGCCGAGGTCCCTACAATAGGGCTTCGTGTAATTGGAGTAACAGACAGCTTTCACACACAGATGAAGTGATTGGGTCGGATCCAATCTGCCGGAATGCTGCCGGTCATTTAGCCGGTGGCACTTCCATGGAAGATGAGCAAATAAATGGGAAAATACGGGAGCTGTCACTTGCAGTCTTTCACGGATGCTGGCTTGTTAAAAATACCTGCTTGCATCCATAGACGTTTCAATTCTTAGCTTATTCAGAAACCTGCCAGTTGATTCTGAAAGACAGGACAAAAACAACATGCACAAAGAAATTTGATGTTTTGCTTTCCAACAATTTTTCGAAATGGAAAGAGGACAGCTCTATACAGTCAGTAATTATACTGAAGTTACCTTTCACAATGTTTTTTCACAGAAGTTTATGAATGTAGGACATTCCCGTAACTGAAATTACAACTACTCAAGCAGTTATTGGTTCGGTATAAATGCACATATATAGGAATTGCTTCTTGCTAGTTGTAGCCGTCTATTAAAGTTTCAATAATTGAATGTAACTTTAAGATTACGTAAGATTTACTTGTCTTAAAGCGCAGTGGTCGTCGCGCTGCGCATCCTCCTGAGGGGGTCCCCCTCTGTTGTAAACAAATCCAAGAACGCCGCACATGTTACGGCTTGATTGTAATGTTTGCGATATTGCCGCTTGTTAAAATGGCGGCTGATCTGTCACAAGCGTACCAACTAACCAAATGTAACACGCAATAAAAGGTCAATTAATCTTAGTTGAATATCTGCTGAATATTGAACAATAATTGCACGCTGGATTGAGATCACATTTGCTCATGATTTTCTTGAATCAGTTGAATGGGGCTCGGCTACTTTTATCGCTCGAGCCATAGAGCTAGACGTACGCATGTATACGCCAACAGACTATCAACGACCGGGCTCTAGTTTTCGACATCGCAAGCAAGGACGAGAGCTTTCATTTCAAGAGGCCTGACAGGAGTACAAAGACAACAACCCAAACTACAGAAATCTACAGCTCGCAGAGCAATGCCCGCTGCAGCAAGAAGCATCTCTGCATCTGTTCCGTTCCGTGGTCTGTATGAACGTCCGTGTCAAACCGGTAACCGGGTATATGGCGCGCTACACTCGGCTGTGGAGAATCCAACTCAACACAATGTTTACCCCGTTTGGGGGTGCAAACGAGAATTCCGAGTACAGGTATCAAGTCAAGCGAAGGACCTTTCATAGGTCTTCTTGTTATGTGGGGGTTATCTCACTTGAAAGAGGATTCAGACCTACCCGGCAATCAGGAGGTACAACAACGAAGTTTGCCCAGCACCGCTAGGCCTACACCCAGTAGCGGTTGGATCACTGCCATGACCGTGCACAGGACCGGGGCACAGGATCTCTCGATACGTCTATGCACGGTGTAGCCGTGCAATTTCCTGCCAAATGCCGCGAAAACCCGCTCGTTTTGTCTATTGTTTCCTGTCATTTTAGTATTTCTTACCACGTAATACTAGGAGAAGTAAGACATGGTGATCAACAGTTGGTTGTGGGCCAAGTCGTCGCGGGCCGGTACGTTGTGGGACCGGATTCTCTATATCCGTGTATACGTCAACGCGGTGACCGTCTCCCAACAACATCTCCCGTGTCCTGCTCTGGCTTACCGATCATGGTCTTGAGTGTAACTTTTGTGTTAGGCATTGTGCTTGTTGCTGGTCTACATATATAGGCAATGTTGATCATTTTAGTTATGTATTTTCACTATACTGTACATAGCATTGTGTACAACCAGCGTGATCGCGCGCGATCAAAGCTTTTTGTTCACTGTGTCTGCGTGCAGTAAACTCAGCGACATAATGTGCTGAGTGTAGTGTCCCAATGTTCGTAGCTCTACACGAGTTTATAGATAGAAATACACCACTGAAGTTCGTTTCCGATCTTAATATTTTACTATGTTTAGTCTTACAAAGGCCTTAACAAAGTGGGGGACGGACTGCTCCCATCTCACTCCTATTGAAGTTGAGAAGACTTATGTTTACAAAAATTTATGTTTATCAACAAAAAAATCACGCACATGCAGCGCGACGACCACTGCGCTTTAAATAATATCAAAATCAGTTTACCCAGCCTGTGCTGTGCTTAACTTTGATGTACACATCAGTGAGAATTGAAAACAAAAACTTGAACATGTTCACTCAATTCTTCACATCCCCAGGTTCCAATGTATCGGTCCAACCATACACTGTCGGAAGAAACCAAAGTAGCAGTATCAGTGGCAGTGAGGTGTGGTTGTGTGGGGGGGAGTCGGGTCATGGGGTTAATAAAAGAAAAGAGCTTCAACTCCAAAACATTTATGTATCAAACAGAAGTTACATTTTATGTCTGCAAAGTCGGCAACTTTTGACATAAAATTTTGGTGAAACCAACCTCCTCTGAATAAAAATGGGAAATATGACAAGGGATGAAATATCGAACTTGGAATTAAAATGTACATGATGGTTGTGATGCTACACTGCAGAAAAATGTTTTGGGAATGCAAATGGGACATACAACATGGCTTAATCACCCAGGTGTTAGAAGATAAGGCAATCATGAACAATAGAAGAGACAGGGAAAAAGACCATTAGAAATGAGATGACCCAGCAATGCCATCTGAACATCACTTGAGGAGATGCTAGAGATTATCTTAATTCAGTTTTGAATGGGATGCAGTGACGTCACCCCCGTGCCGTAAATCATTACCCTATAAAATCACAAAACCTGAGACTTCTTCCCTGTCTCTCGTCTTTTTTTTTTTACATCACATGTTACATTCTCATTTGGCGGTTCTGAGCCAGTGACTTGCCTGTCAGGCAATTTCTGAAAAGCTGTAATTGTCGCGGTACATTGCGTGAATAAAAAGTAATTGGCCGTAATGGTACTCCAGGGCCAAATGCACATTTTTCATTTGCTTTCTTGCAAGGAGGACTCAAATCATAGGAAGGATAGTGTTAGCTCTACTGCTGCGGTGCCCACGGATATTGATTTTTATGGAAACAAAGCTTGTGTTTCAATGCTCCGACCGAATTATCAGAAAAAAAAGAGTCTGTTTTGCTTTAGAAGTCAATTTAGAATTTCCTGCCTATTCAGGTTCAAAGGAGTTGTGTTTGTCTTTCAATTGGACTAGTTTATCCCCTGTATTCATAATTTCTCTTTTCAAAGTTCCTATACTATTGCATTTTATTTTTCATTTCACACAGTAGCTGCTGGCCCATTTTAACGATCTGTTCAAGCAGCTGAGTGTCAAAGAAATTGTGCAGTTGAGACACAGGATATGCATGCTGTATATTAAAATAGAAATTGTTCCTTTCAGGGGTAAACATATGTCTTTCAGAGGCAAAATTTGAAATATTTCTATACCCATGTGACAGTGCCCTGCGACTTTTTGAAGTGATGTACCAGCGAATTCTGACTTTTTAAGAACACATGAACGAGTATGTGTGGACAAGAGTGTGTGAAAAGTGTCTTTTTTGAGTTTAGATAAAAACAAAGAAACAGTGAGTAGTACAGTAAAGAAAGCAATGAAGATGACGGTGGTGGTGGTGGTTGTGATGATGATAATAATAATGATGATGAGGAGGAGGAGGAGGAGGAGGAGAAGAAAGAGAATAATCTACATTTTGTTAAGACAAACAGATAAACAAAAAATACGGATAGTAAACAAGTAATGATACAGCTTCTAACAATGGCAATGTATTATTCAGACATTCAAATTTTGCTGAAGAGTCAAGTACAGGTATGTTTCTGTAAGACAGCATCAGTAAGCCCTCTAACTTTTTAATTTTTTGACATTTTTTGAAGCAACTTTGATATTTCTTGAAGTTTTTTTTCAGTCTGCTGTGGAGGTAAACCATGTATTAGAATAAGAGTCAGAGAGCACATTTTAAGTGTGGCTGGCATGTAAAATGGACAAAAAACAGTTATAGCTTTAACTAGTTCAATCCCAATTCATTGACATCAAAGTGTTTGGGCCGAACCACAGTGGTGAAAAGGTTGTCTGACTGTGAATAAATCACTGGTTCAAATTATCTGAAGGCATGTCATGTTTGGATTCCCACTTTATCCAAATGTGATTGGAAATTCAAACAAACCATAAACTTCAGTAAAATTCTAATTTTTGGTGAATATTATCAGCCATATTCAGGAAGTTTGATTTTATAGGCTTCACAATGTCAGCAGTAAAATGATGAATTTAGGATCTATATATGAACATATGCATGCACTTTTAGCATCATGTACTTGTTAGGTTTAAAGCCAAAGTAGCTGCGAATGTGTGATAAACCAACCTCAAAATATCCTCAGTTTTCCAAGAGTTTTCTTTGAATAAGACCCATTAAAGACTGAAAAAGTGTATAACACTGTCATAAGTGTCGGAAGTGGCATGTAAATTCAAACGTTTTACCATCATTTTAGATTTCTCGCCATTTTCAAAAATTAATCACGTGACTGGGAAAATAAAGATTATGACAACAAAATGTCGGCCATCATGTAAATGGCATCATGCTTGTTTCTTGTATGATCATGATGTGTGTGTGCACAAAATACTGCAATTTTTGTACTTTTCCATGGGGGCGCCATTTTACAAGTGTGGCACCTGTTAACCTGTTAAAACAGAAGGCATGGTCCAAATCAGCAATCAGTGATACTTCTATACATGTCCTTCAGTTAGCACATTTACACAAACCAACTTTGGTTTGAAAATAAAATCATGAATTTCAATAATGCAAAAAATTTGCAGCTATTATGCCTTTATGACTTAGTATCATTTTTATCACAACTGGAAGTTGTGATATAGAGGTGGTTTCAACCGGTGTTTGATGTCGTCCATTTCCGTAAACGACAAAAAGTCAAAACTGCTGAACAGACTGCGTTGATATTTGATACCGATACATAGACTGGTTCCAAGGTTCCAATTCGGAAAAATGGAGCCAAACGGAGCGCCGGTTAGATAGTTTTGGGAAATTTCTAACCCCCCTTTTTATCTAATTGATTTTAGGGGTCCTTCATATATATGTAGTTTTGGAATGTACACCAATCCTGCATTGTGGACGTTTTTGTTTTATGATTGTGAACAGAAATGAGGTTTTGATGAATGTTAGAAATATGCAGGATGGCTGATTCGAAGTATAAGAGATTTCTATGGTCTTTGGGGCATCAAAAGCATTAAAAAAAACATATTTCATAGTTTAGATTCTCACTTTTGAGATGACCCTAGGCATTTGTTAAGTAAACATCCTTGAGTCAATATACAGACTTTGACTTCCAGAGATTAAGTATCCACAACCTCACATGTTACAGTCTTTCACTACAATGGTATGGCCCAAACCCATTGTTATCAATGGAGAGTGTGGACCTGTCTACAGGAAATCGAGGTGAACAGGTTAGACAATGACGTTACAAGTTGTAGGTTAGTTATCAAGGTAGCACCAGCATACAGTCCTGAGCATCTGTCCATGTGTTCTCACAGCAAATTACAGGGAAAAAAATTATTTGAGAAGTTTCTCTCCTTTAAATAGAAGTATATTACAATTTAAACCTGTCATGGATAGATTGCTCTCAAATGATCTGAAACACAGTTATTGCCCATTAGCAACAAATCTATAGCAAGATTTATGTAAAGTTCAAGAACTTACACAAGGTATTAGGCAAAAGATGACCATGACTTTGCTACTTTTCAACATTTATTTCAATCAGATTTCCCCAGCTTAGTGTATAATTTTGTAATCTTAATTACTGTCAACTTAGCTTTACTAACTTATTCATACCTCATTATTCTTACACTACTGTTATACCTTATAACCCACAAATTTCAAGAGATGCATATATAATTGTCACTTGACAAACAATTTACAAATATGTCTTCTGCTTTTTCTCCATATACATATACATGTCTCTTTTCTCATAAAAATGAGCTTAAAATCGCAATGTGAAAAATAGTCTTTCAGCTATATGTTGCTCATTGACTTCGTGGTCTGTCTAATTCACAGTGAGTGTGGTTGTTGATAAATGCCGATAATACTAGGCGGTCATTATGTCCAAGCGCCTTTGGCGGTATTTTTTAACATAATGACCATAGGTCATTATCACATCTGGAAGTTGTGATATAGGGTTAGCTTCAACCGGTGGTGGACAGTGTCCATTTTCCGTAAATGACAAAAAGTCAAAAACCGCTGAACAGACTGCATTGATATTTGGTAGAGATATTCAGACTAATTCCAAGGTTCCGATTCTGAAAAATGGAGCCAAACGGAGCAGCGGTTAGATAGTTTTGGGAAATTTCTAACCCCCCTTTAACTAATTGATTTTAGGGGGTCTTTCATATATGTAGTTTTGGAATGTACACCAATCCTGCATTGTGGACTATTTAATGAGTTGTGGAACAGAAATGAGGTTTTGATGAATGTTACAAATATGCAGGATGGCTGATTCAAAGTATCAGAGATTTTCATGCGCTTTTGGTAATAAAATTGATAAAAAACAACATATTTAACGTTTTAGATTTCTCACATTTGTTATGACCCTTAACATTACAGACTTGATGACATAACTAGCTGCTGGACCTGTTTACTGCGGCGCATTGATTTAAAGACAAAGATCGTTTTATTTTGTAATAAGGATGTGTGATTTCGTAAAACATAGTCTATTAGCCTGGAAATGTGATTTGTGCGAATATTGCTTACCCCACTGACAAACAGTGTGGTTTGAAAATGGCTGGAATTCGCTACTTCAGGACTTTGTTTTCTGTGTGCATTTACTGACAAACTCCAAACCCGCAGACCTACCCATTCAGTATTTCATGTACAGGTGTACCCAGAGATAGAGTAATTTCACAATGTGCCAGTTGTGATCAAGTGCCATTGGCGCTATTTTTTTCAGTTGACAAGTTGGTGTTAAATTTGTTGACAAGTTGGTGTTAAATTTGTTGACAAGTTGGTGTTAAATTTGTTGACAAGTTGGTGTTAAATTTGCCAAGTAGGAAAAGACAAGCTGTCTGTCACAACTGTTATCAATTCAGAGGTCTACCAAAATTGCTCGGTACATCTTGATGTTTATGAAAATTGGACTCAGTGTCCTGAATAATCTCATTTATTGACCATTCAATGATTTTTTTTTTTTATATTTCAAATGCAAACGTTATTGCTCAGAAACTGGTTGTGTGTCATTGTGAAAAAATTTGGTATTTTTTTCCTTTTCAAACTGAATTAGATTTCAAAGGGAGGATAATCGCAGCATTACATCTTCTTTTGGATTCAAATTCTTTCAATTACCATGTGCAAACATATACCGCTGACTAGTTTCCCTGAATTGAAATCTGACTCTGACTTGAAAGATTCCTTTGATGCTTGGCTTTATCAGATATTTGTCATTTGTTACTGATTGCTCCAATCCATTTATGGCCATTGTGTTTTGCCTTTTTTTTCCTGTTTATTCAGTGAAATAAATTTTCCCAGTCATTTTTATGGCTTGCTTTCATCCTTCATCTGAATACTTCTGTGATGAATCGGGTTTCATTACAATCCCCGTCGTTGCTCCGAGCTATCTGCCTTGATGGAGTTCATTTATGAGCGTTTACTCCATCCGCTGTTTCTCCTTTCTAAACGTTGATTTTGGAGTTCAGTTTCCATAAATGTTACATGCCTGTTCAGGTGACCGCATTCTTAAGAGGACGCAGTCAACAGCCCACATCAACCATGGCTGTAGGCTGAGAAAGACATTCTAGTATTTCTACATGCATCAGATGTCGCCCCCGAAAATAAATTCACCTTTTACAGTCATTAAGAAGCACGATATAACTACCCTCCAGATGTTCCTTTTGTTAGTTGCTGCCATGGCAACAATTCCAGAGGAAATCTGTCGCCACGACGGTTTAGAGTGTCACATTTCTGTTGTGCTGGAAATTGAGGGGTCAAATGAAATCATTTAGCAATGAGCTATCACATGTCTACAGACTTTTCTGTTGTTGAGATCTTGAAATCCTGTTGGTGGGTGGTACTAGGATAAACTTTGATACTGAGAAAGCTGACCAATCCTGTGATTAATCATGCTTTGACAAGATTCATGCTCTGTGGTGTGCCAAGTTAGTACTCTGGTTCATAGTCTATGAGATCAAAGTTTTCACATACTCTGTCATGGTTAGGTATGAGTATACAGGATGTTGGCTTCTACCAATGCAATTATTTTTGTAATACGTCACACCGTTTGAATAGCAACAGTCACTTCATGTACAAGACAGATGTGGAAATATTCTCACTAGCGTGTGCATGCTTGTTATCCATAGGATGTGATGCACACCTTTAGTTGACAAATTTTCATGCGATGTGTGCATGAACATTACTTGAAAGAAGTGCATGTAGCATGATACAAGCATTCTGTAACTACCGGTAATCTAGTAGGGTACAGTGTACTGATAAACTTTTATATGAATACGATTAAAGTAATCCACAAATATGAATTTGATGCAGAATCATAATTCCTGATTGAAAAGGGGTTCACAGGTCCCAACCTGATCCTCAAATCGCTCCCCGCGTTGACCTCACGGCAGTAAGTCCATCCTGGTCGACAAAGTTGTCAATCATCAACAATTACTAAGTCCCACCCATCAATTGCCAGTGTCCAATCTCCTGCCACATGTACTCCCAATAGCCGCCAATCATTGGCCATTATGTGTTACTCTGTATCACAGAGAAAAGTGAGAAGACATCAGCCATGCCTCATGACACTTCTATGGTATCTTGCTGTCAAATTTGTTTTGGCCTCAGGTAATTTTTTTTCCCACGTTTCCAAATGCGTATAATGGTTTCATATTCTGCCAGAGTACACCATTGTATCATTTTGAAACATTATGACAACAAAAAAATTGACAGTTACATGGACTTGATCCAATTATAATGCTATTTCATTTCTGTTCAAAGGGAGTATGGTTTCTTATGACAATTGTTCTGCAATCTTTGGGAAGTGAGTGATTGCATGGGGGTTTTGGGATGGGGGGCTGTTTCAACTCTCTGATTTCTCATTGGAAGAAGTTACTTGCTGGATCATGGCTACATGTATGATAGCATATAGCATATTGGTATTTTTGAATGAATCCCTTTACTGGTATACCATTACTGTACTGTTTGTACAAAAGCTGTGTTAGCAATAGCACCTTGGGAACTTACAGGTTTCTAAATGAATGGAATTCCAACAGCTGTTGTCAGAGTCGGCTACTACATGTAGGTGTCAATTTATGATAAACCAGCAGGTTGGTTACTGGGTGTGTGGCAAATCAGTGTCATCGTCTGAGAACAATTCTGTCCAATTTGCTCCCAGCTAAGACACTTTGATGAGAACACAGAGACAGCTCTGTGCATGCTAATTGTATGGTATTTGTGAAATGTCAATAGAGAAGCTACATGTATGGTGTCACTGGTGCATTGTGCCACACCGAAGCGAAATGATTCGGATAACACGTAATTGCTAAATTTTTACTAGAAATACATCTTTTGCACTAAATTCTGAGTCCATAACACCAGTACGCCTTTGTTTGTAATTTTCCAGAAAATTTATGCAAAGAATATCTAGTGACATTTATAAGTGAATATCTCCTCTGTAAATCCCATAGCCTGCACATACCACGCTACCAGTATTCCTGTACCAGCGTCAAGACAAAGTTTTGACACTTGAAAATTGTAAGTGGCACTTTGTACACAAATATTTTCCTTGAATTGACGGACATGCTCTGTTGAGAATCTCAGAGTGCCAACTTAACATTTCAAAAGCAGCGCACCACCAATTAGAAGAAGCAATACTGCAAAATATGGCATATCACCTTGTCACATGACATTGGAGACCCAATCAGATTGGAGCTACCAAACCACATGAGGCGGGATTGACCAACTGTGTCTGACATGTGCACAAAAGTAAATTACTCTTTTGAAAGTAAACTGGATTATAGTAGACGTGAAAACCGCTTTCACTCTGCTATTGTCCATGGTGGGATTTGATGTGTTTTGTACGACCAGTGGAGCATGAATGGGCAACGTGCTTTATTCTGCAGCGGCACTGGGTTCTCATAACAAAATACTTTCCCATCAGTAACCTTAAAAATCAGAGAGGCTTTACCGGTTCAGTACAGGGAAGTAATAAACGTTTATAACCGCTGTGATTTAAAAAGCAGCCTTTGAACTGTCTTTCTTTTCATGTATGAACTTTTTTTCTGAAGTTTCTTTTGTTTCTTCAGGACTCATTAAAGTCAGTTACCTCATTTTAACTGGTAGCTGATCTGTCTGACTCTCAGTTTGGCTTTTTATTGAAATTTTTCACAACCTTTGTACAATGTCATCCACAGCTGTTGGTGGTTCATTGACAGCAATACAAAATACATGCAACTACCTGCATCTTGTATGTGGTACGCGTACTGTACAGTGTTATATCACAGCACAGATGTATCCTTGCCGTCAATGGTTATCTTCCCTTTTCTTGAACTGTTTGTGGCATAATAGGTAATTCCAGCAGTTTGATTAATTCCCACCGGTTCCATACTCTATAAAATCCCTTTACCCCAGTTTCCCAGTTTCCTCTGTAAAAGTTTAAACACCAGATACCGGTAGACACTGGAAGTGTGGTAGTCACAAGGTGTTAACATCTGGCAGGATGCATATATGTGCTGTGGGTGTTTATTTAGAGGGACAGGTTTTTAACCAGCTTTATCTCTGAGCAAATTGATAAACTCTGCACAACTTGCAAAACAAAGGACTAAAATCACACGAACAGTCAATATCAATAACCACTGATATAAGAACCAGGGATTGAGGACTGCCCCTTTATTACCCTTTATACTGATGCATACATGCAGGCAACACATGTAGCAACTGAAACGATAGCAACTGTACATCAGTGTACATAAATATTTTCAGTAGTTCATAATTTCACACAGGGAAGTAAAAAATACCCCAATAGTAGACCCACCAATATATGTCAGTAAAAATTCATTTCATTGTTCTTGTAAAGAGGTGCAAGCACGACTTCCAGTAGATCTGTACCCATCCAATGGTCACTCATCAGTACATGCTGTGCCTGACCAGCGTCTGTTCTTTATTCAAAGTGTCAGTAGACTAGTCCTCACAAAGCCCAGAGTAGCCAATGACCTTGCCAGTCCGTCCTAACCCAGATCATCCTCAATGACAGTCTGCGGTTTGCCTAGTGCCAAAAGAAATGGGTGTTGGCCCTTCCGATGTGCTCACAATACCGGTATTATGCTCAGGTACTTGAGGTGAAAATCGGAAAACAAACATGGCCGCCAGCTGTCACACTTAACTCTCGGTTTTAACAAATGCAACAAGAGCTTGTACTGATTTTGTGGTAAGTGAATATGTAAACAGAAAATGATTGAAAAAATTGTGGAAATAAATATACTGATCTTTGCCACTTCTGTAAACTAAGTTACCAGAAAAAAATTATATAGCCTTCAGAATCAGTACACTTGATTGACCATGTAATAGTAAAAGTAAATTGGATTGCAAAGCTGTAGTACAATATTTATTTGGATTTCTCATGTTAAATGGTGTATCTTATTAGGAAATAAAGCAAACTGCACTCTCTTCTATTTAACTTTCATCATGTGAGATTTAATGAGTTTTACTTCATTTGCACCAATGGAATTTTGTGAACTTTGAATTGAGAAATTTGTGTCTTTGTTTCTTTACGAGAAGCAGACATCAAAGTCGATTTGCAAAACTTACACATCACTGTTATCTTATGCATTTTATTTCCACCCGTGTTTGTTTTAATACAGTCAAGGGTAAAACAATTTGAAGAGCACTTTTCTATTAAGTGAAAAGGTGACCAGTGCATTTATTATATAAACTCTTTCTAAAGTCATAAATATTTTTTGTTCTGTTTTTTGGCTCTTTAGTGAGAAAATCAGAGTGTTTCAAAATTTGCATTGAGGGCATTTACAATTTGTAGTGGTGGTTTTCAATTACGATTTCCAATCTGCGCCATAGTTGCATATTTTTCCTTAAATATGACAAAACAAGTATTCTGCTTCTGATATCATACAATGATGAAGGCAGACATGCACCTTGAAAATTATTATTTTCTCTGGATGTATAGTAAGAAAATCTAAGGTTTAAGTTGTGTTGTATTCAGTGTATTTAGTATGCAATCTTATTGTGATATTTCTCAACTGGCAGACATCAGCGGGAGATCTGGAGTCACGTCGACTATCATGCTGTAAGATTTAACAGTGGAATAGCGCCATTCAGAGTAAAATGGAATTTTCGTTTACATGGTCAACTTTGTACACAAATAAGACATACAGATGTTTATACACCTTTACAATCTCAATGGCTTTATGCTCTAAATCTGCAGAGATAAAAAAAAGGGCTTTAATCAGTTTCATTGTGTTCATCTCTACGGAAACATGTCTAGTTGTTTGTTTCTGTTGTCATGGAAACAGGTTTAATATTTGGAAGTATGAGGTAATTGTTTGCCTTAGCGTCTCGCTTCTGCTTTTTTATGTCATAATAGGGACAAAAGTCGAGTGAATGGCATGGTCTATGCTGAGACAATGCCTTGTGTTTGACAGCTGTGATGTGTTGGGCTTTTCTTTCCATGAGCGGACGCCGCAGATAAAGCTGTTAGACCAGCTAGGATGTGAATCAAGCCGTTGCTGTGGTGTAGATCAGTGCCGTTGGAGCGTCTGACCGGCTCTTTGTCTGCAAAATAGCCGGGCTAGGACCAGGAACATGTCAGCTAACGATGCAAAGTTCAGGTCGGGAGAATCAACTGCTTTGAGCCGAGACAAGAGAGAGTGTCAACACCCATTTCACAAGTGTTGAAGAGCGTGTCGCCTGAGGGAGGAATTGTTTAGTTCCCCTTAGTAGAGTGGTGAACGCCCTTTACTCCCACCTATGGCCTTAGCACTTCTAACCACTGGACTAAAGCATTCACCGATAAAAACTTAAATGAGCCGGGTGATAACAAAAGGCCGGGTCCGAATGCAGAAAAGAAAGCCATTGGTGCAGGGACAAGTTAGGAGTGTCGGCAGCTGTGTGCGATGTGTTTATCGTCCAAAACTTTGTGCTGGTATGGTAACGATGTCAGGGTGTGTGCTAACCTGAATGAATGACCCAGGCTTTTAATAGTTCAGATGGAAGCCGACTGTCAGACGCGTTGCTGCGGTGCTAATCGTGTGACGCCCTGAACCATGCTGCCGCATTGCCGTCACTGGTAAAAAGAAACTGAATTTAGTGTCAAAAAGACTTTTATGATGTCATCCGTGAGAGCTGGCATGTGCTGTCATTCAGGTACATGTATTGAGTCTTACATATCAGGGTTAAGTCGCAGTGTTTCCAGTGGACAGAGGTCTGGATTTGGGGGTTTTTTGTGTGACCTCCTACCCTTCTTCTTTAACAAGTGTTAATCAGATAGTTGAGTGGTCCATTTGCCTTTATTCACGTTTGCTGTACTTCTGAACATATAACTATTGCACCTAGCTTTTACACAGGATTATCAAGCGATACTCACTTAATATTCAATCAAAGGCATAAATATTCAAACCCTTGCCTGTAGTTCTTCTTTTGGATATGCTGGAGTCAGCCTCAAAGTGTGGATTTTTTGTCGTTTTGGTTTCTGTGAAAGGCTGTATATGAATTGTTCAGTTTGTTTCAAGACGTTTTTGCTTTTGTGTTTTGTGTTTTTACAACGCTGTGTTTATGGGTGGTCACCAGACACAATGAACAGGGTCAGACCAGGAGAAAAGATATTTTTGTCAGCGTTTGGGTGGAGACACCTGAGGGCAATGTCCTTGTAATGACACAGTCACGTAAAATTTTATGTCTTTTTTTTTTCGCTTTGTAGAATGCCGGTTCATCATTTTTCATTCTATTAATAATTCATAAATTTACAAATATTGATTGTCTCCAGAGCTAGTCTGAATGGCAGTGGCGTTTTATACAGAATGCTGTCAAATGTACCTGAAATGTCTGGATATACAGTGGACTATATCCTTTATTAGCACAAGCGGTAATATTCAACGATGAGGTAATGAAACATTTTGATGGATAGTGTTGTCTGGAGTGTGAACCACTGTGAATACATCATCCTGGTTACAGGTGAATGTTTAGTTAACAATACCAGATGCACACACAGTTGCTAGGGTAAATTTCTCAAAGATGTCACACTTGAACCAATATTCCAAGGTATACCTAACCCAGTTTTTAAATTTTTCCAACCTCAAATGTCATATTTGAACCAACACTTAGAGGTATATCCAACCCAGATTTGGAATTTTTACCTTTAATATATCAAGAACATGCTGTACATGTAGTTCCCACAGTACCATATATATAGGGACTCTGCTCTTAAAGTTTACAGCGAAGTTTTTATTCAGTTTTCAAGAAATATTTTCTGGGTGACCTAATGTGTCCTGATCCATATCCAGAAAATGTCTTTTCTACAGGAGTTTTTGCTGGAAGTACATGTACTACTGTTCCAGTATGGTATTTTAAATTTTGTACATTCAGTCCAAATGTAAACCCTTTGAGCGCTGCAATTTTTCCCACCAAAATTATGCTGTGCAACATTTTGCCGATTTTGTGAATTTTTCTGTAATTTTTTTGACAATTTTGGATCAAATTAACATCCCATTTTATTGGCTTGAGATTTTTATCAAAATTTTAGCAAAACTTAGAAAAAAATTGACTGGTGTATATTTGGATATAGGGACAAAAATTGACTTTGGCGCTCAAAGGGTTAATGACAGAACAACTTAGGCTTGCAGGTCTCAGAATCCCGAAAACTCTGGCAGAACTTTTCCAAGGTTTTATCTGATTTTTGTATTCTTTTTGGTTCATGCATACACTCTGAATCCCAAATATCAACATTTTGCTCTCAAAAGCAACACCTGTACACTGTTTATGTGGACATTGGTGAAATATTAGGGCCTTAAGATAGAGAGAGATGATAGACATGAAATATTCTGATCGATCAGGTGAGAACAAATGTAGTGTAGTCTGCTCACCAAGGAGATAGAATGAAATCATTTGCATATTGTGTTTAGTGATGCACCGATACTACAGAGTTGGGCAAGCATAATTTTACAAATAGGAATACAATATAACAGACATATCTGCATTCTGGTAAAAACATGAAAGTTTTCCAGGTGTTTTAGAACCACCATAGATGTTATGGTTGTCACCATGATACCTGTAGACATGGCATATTCTTAATGCCAAATTAATATGCAGCTAATAAATTAATTAAATATGAAATTTTATCAAGGTAGTCACAAGGAACTATCATTTTTTTAATCTGACAACCAATATAAGCGATTACATGTATAAGATCTCTTTACAGTATTTGAGAAGAGAAACTTTGCTGCAGAAGGCTCTAATGGAAGTGAGAATATGAAATTGAAAATTCAAATTTTCTCTGCAAGTATCAGGTCTTAAAATAATTAATGTATGGATCAGATGAAGTCTGGGAGCGTGGGTTGCAAACAAACTCTCAGTCACAGATGAGAAAGCAGAAACGTCTTTTAATATTTCAAGAGCTGAAGATTGGCTGGCAGGCATAGCAAAATAGCATTTTGTTATGAGGTACCTGTGATCGCAAGTATCTCTGAAAATGTTCCAACTCACTGTAGTAATCTAGTCTGATGCAACATGGAGTGAGACACTAGATATGAAAATATTATGCCGTGTCTGAAATTATGCCATTTGTTTTTCCTCGGGAGTATGGTAATCGATCTGTAAAATTTTAATGATTTTATTGGCATTTAAATGCAGCGGTGTTGGTTTGGTATTGTTCCGTTAATGTGGTTGTATCTCTCCCGAACATCAAAGACATCGCAGTATGACGTGGTTTGTGGATCATTAATTTAATTCTATTTGTGGTGGAATGAAAATGATGACTTTTTTTGTTGCCCAGGTAATAACAAAAGTGGAAAATTGATTGCTCGAAGAAAGATAAATATTGGAACATGATATAGGGCCTGATAAGCTGATATTGAAAGTATCCGTGCGCGAATCATGCAAAATTATTCCATCAAGCATCTGAATGTGGATATCATTAGGCTCAATGTCATGGATTTTTTATTACCAATTAGATGCTGATACAGAAATAGCTCATCATACTATCCTATTAGGGTTGGATTTCCAAATGAATGTCGCAGTTTGAAGGTCAACCAATGGGGAGATTTCTTTCAATAGGTCAGCCAATGGGGAGCCTTCTTTCATCCAGTTTATCTGACTCGGCTTTCTTTCGGCACTTTTTGAAATGATGGACAGAGAGTATGTGCATAGGAATTTTTGATAATGGATTTTTCCTTGCTGTTTTTTCATGCCTGTGGAGAAAGCAAAATATATTTAAGTGCTCTGAGTAAAAGCCAAAATGATAGCTTAATGCCCCACAGGAAATGATCACAAATGGACGTTTTATAGTGTTAAATGTTGTGTGCGAGCATTTGGCAACCTTGACTTGCAGCAGGCCACACTGAAACCAAGACGAGACTGTGATATAAATTAATAGGGAGATGCTAACGGTGTCATTAGTGAGGGCTAACAGTCAAGTAGTGTGTGTGTGTGAGTATATTGCTAGCTCTGCTTCTGAGACGATATCTTCTATTAGATCTGGAGTTTTTTTGTCTGATCAGCTCTGCTGTGTGATATTGGCATGACGGTCTGGTTATATTGCTCCCATGACATGTTGGACATTCCGTGGTGAGTCAAGGATCATTTCTTACGACTGCCCGAGCCAGCACGATGGACTATTTTAGTGAGTATAGCGCAAATTTGTTTTCACTGAAACACATAAAATACGGCTATCACCAGCATTTATGTGTCTGCTTTCTAGAAGGCTTCCAAAATATCATTTCTCTTGATATGAATGGAAAATAATTGAAATTTATGACGCTGAGTCAACCATAGGGAGTAAATTTCTGTTTTGTTTTATCGGTGGCAACTCTCCGTGTAATTTTATTTTTTACGTGTTGTGAATAGATGTGATTTGTGATAGGAAAATATTGTTACAGTAGTTTTTTCTGTCCGACGCTGAAACGCTTCTTTGACTTTAATTTCGACTTTACTCAGCTGCTTTATCCAATGTAAAATCATATTTGCTGGTTACATTTGTAAACTTTGGCCAAGATTTTTCAATCAAATGCCATGTAGCCTTAATAAGGAATTTATATGGCACACAACTGTCTGATGATAGAACCCACAGTTTTGTTGAAGAGAACCAAAACTAACAGTGTATGAAAGATTTCAAGTTTATGTAAATTTTTGAGAAAACATATCTTTTGATAAAGAATTGCCATGATGACATGCCTGTTTTAACAGGGATTACCTTTTTATTACATACCTCACTACGGGAAACCAGTCCTTGGCATTTAAAACCTGGTGACATATCTTTTTATCTCAGTGATATGTTTATTTCATATTGTTACTGCCCCTGGGGCATGATAGCACCGTGGCCTGTAAAACTTCTGTACGGCGGCATGGACTCAAAGGCCACTCATTTGTGACGTGTCTATGTGATCTGTGCATGGGTGTGTTCCCAGGTTACAATCAGCAGCTCACATTTTATACTTCCCTACTGTACTTTTCAATGTAAGCGATATTTCTACAGTAATGGTGCCTAGAAGACACCATTGACTGGGGACGATGAAACAACGTGATTAGTCTTCAGGAAGTCCGTTAATCTACCGATTCGTTTCCATTGCAAAGTACCTGATCGGCGACAATTTACTTTCTTCTTCTAGCAGAACCAAAGAAAAATTTAAATTTTTGTCAGAGGCGACTGTTTACTTCATTTTTTCTCCCCTTGATGAGGAATGTAAGCTGTTTTTTTCCTAGACATGAATGAAGTATTTTGTTCATGGTTGGTGTGTGGGCGTATACTGAATGCAGCACAAAAGTGGGTGTTGGTGTGTTGTCCAGCACATGGGGATAGCAAGTGGCGTTCTCTCGTCCCTGGATTTGCAGTAATTCTCCGCTTTTGAACGGTTGGTATGCAAAGAGCAGGTACACCCAATGGGTGTTTACGATGACCACTTCAGAACCGGGTTTCTAAGCTCCACTTAGAAACCTGAGGCTTGGTTCACTGATGTGGCATTCCTCAGACACATACATCTACAGAGACGGCTTCATCTCCCAGTTATTCATTAATTCTGTTTGTATTCATTTATTCATGAGGCGCAAACATGTCCACTTTTGATTGGCTGATATGATTTTGAAATTGATACCTCTGAACTCAAACTAGGTCGTGTCTTTCATGTTGCTCTTGAATTATTCATGACCGTTAAATTATGGGATATTCACTTTTGATTTTGAATTTTGATTTGTCATGCTCCACTTTTTCAATTTCACTTGCAATACATGATTGATCAGTACATTGGTTAATCAGTAATCAATATACCATACCGGTATATTGGGTTTTTTTCCAGAAGGGTTCTCATCTAAAAAGTTACTCAAAGTATGGCGATAAGGATTGTTAGGTGATAGAAACATTAATGGAAGAGGTAACTTGTAGGGTTTGTTGAAACTTTGTCAAATTGCAGCTGACTTTATTTACAAATGGTACTTTTTATAAAATTTATTTCAAATTTTGATTAGTTTTTTTGGCTGTTTTTATGATAACTATTCTGTCACAAACCAGTTTGTCAAAATATATATGCTGTCAAGTTTCTGTTTGATATGACTTGATTTTCAAGACAGTCTGACACAGAATACTGTTATGTGAGCGTTCTTTCAGTCCATCAAACTTTCATTCATATATAAATCATAGTAAAGAAATTGCTCTTTCTTCATTATTTTCTGAAGGTTGTACTTAACTTACAGTTCTGTGTATCTAGCATCAGTATGGTCAATGTTTTGTCAGCTTTCCACACACTCAATCTTTCTAAACCAAAGCCTTTTTATTTTTCAAACTTCAAAATTAATGTTTCAATCATAGAAATATTCCATCTCTTGTAATCCTTGCAGATGTCATTGTCAAAATGACCCCTGTATTTAACCATTAGTGCAAAGCCGATTCTCTGGCGTCATAGGTCAGTCTGAGCTTCGCAGTACATTGACATTTCAAAATTGGGTCCCTAACTCAACTTTAACCTTTATATTTTCATCCTCTGTAGCTGACACTGCTCAGTGGTCCAGTGTTTTCTCTGTTCCACTTTCAAGGCTGTATTCCTTTTCTGAGACTTTGATGCTAAGAGGACAGAGTGGTATGTGTTACAAGACCATCTGCGTAGCAGTTTTGGTGGAGGCATGCAAATCTGGAAATTAAGATGGCACTGTAGTCATCATGGAAAAAATGTTCAAACTTCAAAAAATATTTTCAATCTTTTCTTGAAATCTTGAAACTTCCCCATAAGGAGAGATAGAGTTGGTTCAATACACTGTGGTGTGTCTGTCATGACAAAAAGCTATACAACAGAATACATGGGAGCTGGAGACTAATCTAGCTCTTTCCTATTATCAGACTATTACATCAGGGTTTCTGACTCGGCAGGTCACAAGTGATCAGTGCTATGTATGATAACATAACACACACAATAATACATCGAGAGTGCCAGATTTCTCCTACTCTCATTTACATTTTGATAATCACTATTTATGATTTGGTTGTGGCTTCAGCATATACCGCGCACCATTGGCAAATAATCCTGCCCACAGATCTAATCTGTAACATTAATCACACACACAAGATATCAAATTTAATTTATCCCATCATAGAATGCATGAAAATTGATCTTGATATTTTTTTCTGCTTCGCCATGGAAACACCAATCGATGTTCACACGTGTTAAATTGGATGGGTTTTTCCTATCAATAGTGCATTGTGGGAAGAGTTATGAAGTAAGCAGAGCACAAAGACTATGCATAGAAATTTATAAGTAACTATCTGGAGGAGGAAATGATATCACTCATATTTTGTCTCGGGAAAGACACTTATCAGTCAGCTAGAGATAAATATTCATATATGATGAATGACTCACAGTTGGGTAGCAATTCAGATCTCGGCAATTCTCAGCAATTTCACAGCGGGAGAAAGAAGATCACTTATTCACCAATGTATTGATCAGTTGTTAGTTTTCTCTAGTCCTTTACATGGGTGATCCACATCAGTTTATATTTGCAGGTTTATAATAATAATCAGACAGAGTCAGAAACTGGACGGTGTAGGTTCACTGTTTTGTCCTGTGATTCCACTACTTTTTGCTTTAAGGAAATCTTTTGTAGGGCATTAGATTATCATGCTTACGATAAAAAGGACCTGCACAGTACTTTACACCAGATTTTTGATTCACTTTGTGTTTCTTAAGGCTGTCTGTTTCCCATTCAGAGTGAGGTTTACATAGATTTAGTGTGGTAATACATGTAGAAATGCCGGAGCCATGGAAATCAGAGGACCTATGAGAAACATACAGATGTAGATCATTTCATTTGTAGACAGTTCCTTGGTAATTCACCATCAGTAATCAAGCAGACAAGGTACACGCAAGCAGTGAGTTCACTAAGCTAATTTGACATGCCATCGGCTCATCAGTATTGTCTTTCACATAGAAACCTTTTTCATATGATGTGCATTGTTGCGGGGCTCAGGCAAAGAAACTTCAGAAAAGCCTACTTTGCTTCAAAGAGTTTGAAATCTTGAACGTCAGAAGGTCACTGTCTGTAATGCATGCTTGTTTGTAGCTCAGTCCATGGAGGTACTAGACCTCCATGCTAGGTTATAGAGCTACCGTTTGTTTGCCATATCTCCTCATAGTGTTAATGGAGGGGGTTTGAGTTCATACAGTATGATAGACTACATATTGCAAAGATACAGAGATCAGTAAGTAGATACAAACGAAAGATATACTGTAGAACCATATGCTGACAGCCAAAAAATTTCACTTGGAACTAAATAGCAAAGAGACAGCCAGATACCAAGTACCGAGCTTAGCACATGTATTGATATACACGGTCAAGAAAAGTTAGCACAAGGTCGAGGTACATGGTTTAGTTTCTGAGATTTGGATCTTTTTGACTCAAGTGCATGCTTATAATGACAATAATAACCTAGCTGATAGGTACATGCTGACCATTGTATATCTGTTTGGGGATTAGTGGAGCAAAGATAACATATGGACCTCACTGACCAAACAAAGATAGAGTATCTGCAGCTGGTCAGTGGCTGTAGACGTGATTTGTCCCCAGATGAGGATCGTATCAAAGCAGTAGTTATTGGTGACATCGTAGAGGTGTACATGTACTGTACCTCCTCAATTCCATCATAGAAAACACAACTGTGTGGTTATTTTGTAATGGTCAACTTATGTAATGAGTAGCTCAAAAATGAAGGAGTATTGCCTGTAAAGCTTTCTTGACAGGTCTATCGATTTCACAACATGCAGGAGAAACATGGAAGAATTTTATACTTTTCTCTCTCATTTGGATGTGAAGATAGACAATTGCAATCGCAGCATATGTAAGGACCCTGACCAAAATGAAAAACTCAGTGTAGTATTACAGAAAAGTAGGATATTGACTAAGGTTAAATGACAGTACATCATAGTCAAATTAACAATTGTGAGATATAGAGATAGGCCTATTTCATAAATTCTAGCCGCAGGCAAACACTATTGAACAGAAAAACCGTTTCTGATCACTGTCAAATATTAAAGATATAAACACCGATTCTTTCACAAACATCTCAAAAAACCTAATGGATTTAGATTTTTAGGATAAATTAAAATTTTTCAGAAAATGAAATGGTAGGATAAAATTTAGTCGGCCATCTTTGAACATAAAAATTGAACAAGATAGGAGAAAGCATGAGATACATCTAGGAAAGTTGATATGAATGTGTGTAGATCGGTGACTACTGAATTGCAATCCTGCAACCCAAGGGCAGAAGTTAAAAAAGCTATTTTGATCTGAGTAAACCTCGCATAGTTACTCAGGCAAGTATTGCCAGCAGTTCGGTGGCTTTGAAGTGATCTGCAAACATATCTTATTCATGGCAAATACATGCTCTGACTTATGACCATTTATTAACAAATACTGTTGATGTCCACACTTGCTCCGCCAATTTGTTCAGGTTATCAATAGTGCACTCTAATTTTTCAAGGGTGGATTTCAAGTTTAATTTAGATTAAAATTGATTGGAATTTTCAAATAAATGTTTCGTCGTTGGGCTTTTCGTGTGGTGTAAAATGTGAACTGTGTTCATGGTTTATATTTACGGGTACAGCTGAAAAGTTAGCGATGTGTGTATACGTGCATTTCAGTGTTGACCAATACAAGGGTGATATCGTGCAAGCTGAGGCCACCACCATATACCATCTGTAGCAGGTGTATACAGCAATGGTGAAAGACAGATAGCAAATTTTAGATTTATTAAATACGTGATTTGGGGATGAAATTGACACCAGAGTAATGAAAGTGCCACATTTCTTGACATCGTTCACCAGTTGTTTTTGTGTACCTATCTAACTCTTTGCATTTACTTTATTTTTAATTGAATTTTCAATCAGATTCTGTAGAAACAATTTGTTTGTTCAGTCTCGTCAGGAATATGCCTCTTTGAACAGTACAATGTACCGGTACGAGTGGGAAGACAACGGCCGGCATTTTTGTCGCCAGGAACCAACACAATGGTTTCAATATTTTTCGACCTCATGTGGCTCAAATGGCACTTACGGTATATGTAGCCAACAAGTATCATCAGTCAACAGTGAATAGTATTCTTGCTTAAAAGTGACAATTATGCAAAGAAAAAAATTTTCAATAAAAGCAAAAAAATAATGAGACACCAAAAGGAGGATAGTGATCAGTGTTTTGATGTCGATATTTATAGGATGACATTTAATGCAATTTCACCGGAAAAAAAAATCTATTGAGATATTGAAAGATGTTGTGTTCGATGCGTAATTACGTCTCAGAATTGCTTGTGATGATTTGATAGATTACCATGGAAACAGACCTGTAGAGATAAAAGTAATCAGAGTGGGGTGATCTGAGGATTGAGAAAACGATACCATCAATGTCTTCTTTGAAAGCACGGTGATATTTGGTTTTGTTTGTTGAATTTCTTCATTACCATGGTACTACCCTCACTACAGACTCTTCTCTTTGAGGCTGGCTGTTTGGGGAATATTACGCCGTGGAAATGCAATAATTGAGGTATTACGTTTCATCGCTTTTTTTTTCTTCTTCTTGAGAGCACATTGAAAAGGATCGGTGATTGTGTTGAGTTCTGTAGCTACTGTCTTGTTTGCACACATGCAATGCAAGCACTTTGTGCAGATGAATGGTCGCCGGAACATGTACTCCTGAGAAAGTTGATACATTCTTCGGGTATCAGATTGTCAAGAACGAGGAAAATATTAAACCTGTAGGGTAGGTGGGGTACGGTGTGGTAGTCGCACTGTTTTACCATCATTCATATTGTGGCGTCATTGATGTTTGATGAGGATGAGTCCAATACATGTAGGTAAAGAGCAAATTAAATGATCTGATATTTAAGTGTGGTACAAATGTCGTTTCTGTTTTCTGTTTGCATAATCATTCTCTGTGAAATTACCTTTAGACATCTTTGGAAGAGCATTGCTTGAGACAAGAACGTATTCCCCAAAATCCACGAAAATTGTTTTTTTTTTCTTTTTGCCCTATATGCATAGATTTAATGAAAGCCGTTTGCAAAGTACAAGTGGCACCCAGTTTGTCCGGTGATTCACGTCTATTGATTTGACCTTTGTATGGACTCTGAGAATGTAAGTGGGGAGGTAAGAATATTGTCTGCTATGAATTGCCTTGTGAGTAGTTGTATAAAATGGTGCTTGAAAATTTATGAATGGAAGTTCAAAACAGGCACTATGGGCGTGCCCGTTGCCACCTAGGTTGATCAACAAACTGTTTTTCATAGCTTTTTTTCATTCAGCTGTGTGGCGTGCGCGTTGGTATAGTTGGCATAGAGAAGACTGGATTGTGAGGCCAGTGTTAGCAAAATAGCAGAGTTGAAGGTAAAGTTCAAGTCAAGGATGAGAAGTTCAGCTATGGGAATATTTAGGTACACACCATATGCAAATTGCTTGCTAAGGACGCATGTATCCACAGCATGGTATTACAACCGCATTGAGGTCAAACTCGGCAAAGGTTGTTTCCATGCAACATAACACAGTTTGATTTGTCCTGTTGCATTTTCTACAATTTTCACATGAAAGAAGTAGATGTGTAGATGTTTAAACTAATGTCTGAACTGTCTTGTCATGTAACATTTGTGGGACACTTTTTACTGGTATAATCTGTAGAATCTTACCATTAATGTGGATATTTCCAAAAATTTATGATCAAATATTCTCAGATGTAACCTGGTAGCAGTATTTAACATTGAAATTTAGGGATGTGTATATTGTACTGCATGTTGATGATGGGTATGTGCCTAGGGAACGGACATATAGTAGTGTAAGGGCAATGGCCGTTCTGGTTGTGAGATTTGCGGAAGTACACATTAACCTTACATGTATTCGTGAAATCATCGGCAGGATACAGAACACATTGTCAGGATCCTAACACTCATTGTTTGCCAAGCTAAAAGCATCTTAAAGCAATGGTGAGCAGCAACTGAAGATTCTATCAGATTATCTGTGAAACAAAACCGTCTTTGGCTCAAGCTGTATAATGCTTTTATAAAACCAATTCATCCCTAATGAGACCATGATAACCTAAATGAGGACGTGTGTCCTAACATAATCATCACTTTCATCCTTCGATGGACTTGAAAAGCCAACTGCCTTGTTAAGGTGCCTTTGCTGAGCAACCACTGTGGTGGGGAAGGGGCGTGAGGGAGCAATTTGGGTGGCTGTAGATTCCTCTTTTGTGTGGAACCAAGCATTTGGAAAATTCCATTGTAGTCCTATCTGCATTGTGTTCCCTTGTTGAGGTCACTGGGTGGGGTTGTGTGCAATGCAACGCTTTGACGTCATCACCACTGCATCCCAAGCTTTGCTTATTTCAGTGATGGGCGTCGGCAGGTTCTTCTATCACTCGCAGGTCGGTCAGCTCTTCAATGCTGACCCGGTCAGCGTGAAGGGGAACTTCTCCAAATCAGAACCCATCACCGTCCCGTCTGTATTACCTCTGAAGAGAAGCACAATACAGTCACCGGGTCCGTGCATTTCTGCAAGTACGGTCACATGTTATCCGTCCGCGGTACCAGTCACAGATACCATGGACTGGATAGAATCAGCTTGCTGCTCATCAGTGTCATTTCTGATACTGTAACCTTGAACTACTCCAGAGTGTTGGTACATGTATCGACAGTTTTCCGGGAAGCAAGACGATTGGTAAAAGTGACCGGTATGTGTAGATGGAACATGACTGAACAGCTCCGAAGATATTTCAAAGCAAAGTCGATAGCCTGTAATGGATCCTCGGAATGAACACTAATACCATTTTATGAACAGAGTGTTTCATCCCTGTTGTGCATTCTTTATATTTGTAATTTTGATTATTTTAATACGATTCGTGGTTCCCTGTTCATGATTTTGTAATTTTAACAAAGCATATTGAATTGCGTATCACAGCATAGATGCGATTTTTGATGCCGCGCTTCCATATTGGATCTAGAGAAGAGGTGTGATCCTATAGATCTGCACATGCTCTTAGGTGGTTGAATGACCCACGGTCCTGAATAATTTTGAAGATCGGGGTACAGAGTATGCAATTCTGCATACGTAGATGTGTCCTGTCCTCGACAGTTCACCGGTCATGCCCAAACCATTCACTCAACAAGTGGCGGCAAAACTGTTCTGTCCTGAAAAAAAATCTTTTGAAGGATGCAATTATATTAGGGTGGAGTCACAAAGTGTGATCTTCCCTGTGTTGTGGAGTGCCTTTATGCATTGTGGGTTGTTTTGTCAGCCCCTTAACGGTGTCTGCATGTCAGTGCTTGACCAGACCTGATATACAAGTGTGTTCTTGTGCATGGAGACCGTTAACAAAGGTGCAGTCTCGGAGTGAGGGATCTGATGTCTGTCTTACATTATGCAGGAGAGGTATAAAAAGTACTGAAGAATCTGAATTGTTCATTGTGATATTCGGTGGGTTGCAGAGAGGATATCGCGTGCTGTCTGTCGGTTATTTTAATTCAGGATGAGTCACATGTATTAACGTGGCATTACTCACTGCGTGGCGTCTCGGCTGCAGACAACTGTGCAGGGTTCGGTGGAAAAACTGCATGAAATTTGGTGTATCGGATAATTTTGTGATCAAATCTCCACTAAGCATTCATTTGTATGAGTTTTGAAACTGACACCAAAACAGGAAAAAAATTGCGGTTACACCAACCATCATAATACAGGACAAGCTATTTGCGACGGGATGGCGTGATGAAACAGGCGTTGGCCAAGATATGAAAAATCTGCGATCAACAGCACATCAGAAAATGGAAGTCAAGAAACCAGCAGGTGGGAACACAGCAACCAGGTGAGACTACGGCAACCAGAGAGACTGGGGCAGTGAACTCTCTGGTTCTGATGACATTGACCTCTTGGGCATGAACTTTGACCTGTGAAGATTTCTTGGGTTGATGTGGTGTGAATTCAATTGACATCTTACTCGACAGCATTAGACTTGTTATGCATTCTCTAATACTGTCTGGTAATGATGTTAATAGGTTTCACCATCTCATCAATTATTAACAACTACTGACCTCCACTACTAACCAGTGATAACCAGACACAACTGCTCATCCAACCCATCTACTACTAACACATGCGTGTGTGTGTGTGCAACCAATCTCAACTTCACTGTGATGCAAAGAAGATTGTAGGATTAGTGCATCTGGATGTGTTTCTCATCGAAGAGATTAACCAACTAATGAATTGTGTTTACTTATTTGCAGAGTTCTACAACTTTCACAGTGATTGGCTAAAAAATGAAACATTTTGAAATAAAAAGTGAAGGTCCTAGGGTTTGGATTAAGTCTGACAATGGAACGGATAAGCTGTACGGTATAACACATGAGGATTTCAATAACATTTCTGTAGATGCAAACTCACAACCTATCTTTTTATTCTGGAGCCAAAAGTCAGCATCTAAAACCACATGACTTCATCCCTACATACTGTAAAACTATGGTTCAATAGCCTGGCTGAGTTGTCACAATTCCGAATCTGACCCCTTCTAAGTCTGATGCTTAAGTCAATGTTTGACTTCATACTTGAGACCTTTTTGAAAGGGACATTATTCCATCAAAGAAATGGATTACCCTTACTGACTTTCATGATGTGTGTACATGTATGATTAATGAATTCGTCAATGTAACATGAGGTTTAATATGAGTTTCTTTCAAACAGATGGATAAGCGCCAGTCTGTATTAGCACCAAATCAGCTTTGCCCTTTTCTTTTTCTGCCGGCTTCAAAGAAGGTGAAATAAGAGATGGTTAAATTCATCGAGCACTTCTTGAAAAAAGCATTGATTATGGAAGACCGCTGCAGGCATTGATTTAGAAGATGAAGATAGAAAAATGGAACGTACAGGGAATGGTTTTGTCTTGGGATGGAAAGGCATTAAAGTGTTGAAACTTACACCATCTTTGACAGCTAGGTTGTTATATGCCACACTTTAAAAATCCCAAAGTCATTAATTTCCATGCTGCTGGCAATTTTCTGCTTCTAGAAAGCTTCTTCATTTGGAGACTGTTTGTGAGGTTGACAGTCTCACTCTTTGTCAGTATCTGTCTGGAATTTATTACCATGACTTAAAAGGATGATTTTTCTCCTGAGCTCGTGTGTAGATTATAAAAGCAGACAATTAGGGTGGCTTCCCCTCGTCTGATGGTCGACGAGAGTAATGACTTTGATGCTACTTCCAATGGTTGATGCTCTGTGTCAATCATTAATCACGTCCATTTTTTCTCTCTGTGTGTTTGGTTCATTTCAAGCCATGCTAGTCTGTGTGTAATTTTCTGTTCCTTAGGTCCCCTTGTTTTCAGATATGTCAGTGATCAATGTGCACGAGCTGACACTTTGACTTATGATCCTGCGAATGTTAGCCTTCAGCTTCAGAAGATTGGTGGAAATGATGGTGATTGGTCAAGTAGTTTAGAAAGTTGGCGGATGCAATTTCCGTCCAGTAATGACAAATTTTTTTGCTGGTTGATTGAAAAGGATGTGGTAGGGTTAATGTTGTGTTTCTGCCTCGTGCGTATCTTGAAGTAGTTTCCGGTCGTTCCTCAGTAATGTTCAGTTTGTCTCACTTTGACATGTAAGTTTGCTATCCTGTTGCAATTCCATGTATGATCCCCTCACATATAACACGTTACATGCCGTGTATGGCACGAGTACGATGTAAGCCTGCAGACACAATAATATGAGAGTTGATGATTCAATACCCAGTCGATCAAAATCATGGTATTTGTTTCCCAGTATTGAATATTCTGTTCTGAAGGTATCAGCAAGACATTCAAAAGTGCGCAAGGCATTTCATGCGTTTATGCTGATGTCAGAATCCACAGTAAAAACCAGCTGCTACAGACGATATATTCTGTACTGTCTCTGTACAGGGTTCAAATAAAGAGAACACAGATACATGTATTGTGTATGTATCACTGCTTCTACAGGATCTTGTAATGTTGTTTGTATTCTGTTGATAAATATTCTGTTGATTTTACTAATAAAAGTGAAAATGAACAAGCGGACTTAATATCTGTTTTTGTGTTGTCACTGTCTCCTCAAGATTGAGTTGCCAGATTACAATTGTAATCTAGTCAGTAAATCTAGTTTTACAAAGGGAAGAAACGGTAATTTCTTAAAGTGTAAGATTGAATCTCTGATTGATTTTCCTGTTTGTGTAAATGTATATCAAATAGTGTGTATATACACCAGCATGTGTGTACCATTGTCAGTGACTCCATGTCTCAGACACTGCATGTGTGTGAAATAACAGTGCTGCTCACAAAGTGACTAATTATGTTAAGTTGAGATGACGATTTTCTGTATAGGTAGTAACAGTAACTTTAAGTTGTGCAATGTCTTTCCAGAAACAGTATTCAGAGTAAAATGGATGATATGAATCTGTATGAGACCACTACATTACTTTATTACATCTATCCTAGCTCAGAGCCATAATTGCAGTTGGTGTTGATGTCGGTCTGGTCACCATTGTCGTAAGTTGTCCACACAAATTAGTTTCACTTGTACTTTTAATGTATTTGGAAAAGATATGGACGGACATTTTCATAAGGAATTTTCCTTATAGAACCATAGAATAAGATGCTCCTTTCTGCAAGTCCTATCTACAGTAGAGATATTCTGTTTCACTCTGTTTGGTCTGACCTATTATTTTCAAAAGACCAGCAAGAAAAATTGGGATAACAGCTTACATTGAAAATGGCAGACCTGTTCTCATTAGTATTTTGTTGGTCTATAATGCCAGTATTCTACATTCAGTATCTTCTGTGATGGTAGACTATGCCAGCTGCAACCATATTTTATTGGTGTAGCATATTGTATGGAATCAATGTACTATCTATACATTGCAATATTGCATAATTTATCATTTGACAACGATTTTGCTTTTTGTATAATGTCTTGAAAACCAAGTATCAGTTGATCAGTGTTCACAGAACAGGCCAAAGGAATTTTTTCTGACCTACAAATTGCTTCTTTCTTCCCTTTTTCTGCAAGTATGTTTCAAAGTGGGAACTATTGGCTAGACAGAGAAGTTTCTTTACGCTCGGCGTGCTTTGACCAGAATGATTTCTTTTGTGAGAAATTCAATGTCTTCTCTTGGATGAAATAAACTGGAAGCTCTGTATACAACTCGTGTGTTGTTTGTTTAGCAAGTGTCATTGAGAAGTGATGACAGAACGAATGAGTTCACACTTTGAAAGGCTGTAAGACAATGTGTATGTTCACAGAGGGGCAAATAAGCAGTGTGGATATGGCGATATGCAAATTAGATGGAAAATCCAAGATGGCGGATACTGCACATGCCTCGTGTAGATACCAGTTACATTGGATGGTGCATAGTGAAGAAAACTCCTGTGATGGTGTGTGTTTAGTACACTATAAAAAGATCATGCTCCCTTCTCCATTAATGGTGATCTTAATGCCATCAATATGCACAGCACGATGGTATAGCTGGACCCGAATAGATATTGCAGGGCGTTAACAAGAAGTATGGACCACTCCACACAATAGAACCCATGCAGCTGGAGACTGACACTCACTCAATAAAAAAAGAAGAAAAATACTGGGAGCTGGCTGTTCAAATTAAACACTGATGTAATTAATAGATCTTTCCATATTCTCCATCAAACAAAAGACTCTTTCATTCTGAAGATACTGAGATGCTGTTCATTGTAGCTGGGCATGATCAAACTGAGGAAAAATATCAGTTCATTATTTGCTAAGGCATGTCCATACCCGGGCTCTTTGTGTTGAGAGTGGTGTTAATTCAGTCAACTCTCTAAAGAGAAAAAAAAAACATGATTGCCAGCACTCATTATAGCAGACATGTAATAAATTAGTCTGTGGACATTATTGAGTTTCTTGAGCAGAAAAAGATTCTCAAGTGGGTTTTTTTGTGTTGGCAGTGTTTACTTGGCATGGCATAGCAGATCAATATCCTAAATCTTATTTGTACCAAGTGGTATGTGGACATGCTGACATTTTAGTTGAGCTGAATTTTGTCTGTATCACAAAGATAAAATCATAATTTCCAAACCATTTTGAATACCAACACAATGAAAAAAATAAAATATATGACACATTTGTTTGGCAAATTGCATTAAATAGTTTCACAAACAAATGTTAAGCATAACTGTTGTCTGTGTGTTTGTATTTGTCTGTCGGTCTGTCTGTCTGTCTGTCTGTATGTATGTATGTATGTATGTATGTATGTATGTATTTAGTAAACATGGAGCATTTACCTGCTTCTTTCAAACAAAACCTAGCTTATGACAATCTCATCTTTCTTCTCACACACAAATGTTGGCAAGCCCCCTATAATATTTGCAAACCATGTTTAGGCCATGTTGATTCTACCTACCAACTCTTGTCACACTCTATCATGATAATTTTGAACAGCAAATGTTATTAGATACTAGATCAGCATCTATTGAGTTAATCAAGTCTATAACCAATAAGGAAAACCCCGCCAGTACATCGGATCACAGCATGTATTCCCATCCACAAACTTTACACCCACCTCTTAAAAAGCGTTACTAAAAAGTAACAGGTAGTGATCTCTGCGACAAAATGGTATAGTTTCATTAAAAAGATCTGATGTTTCATTATCAGGACCCCATGTAGCTTTTCCTTGTGACATATTATTTTATTAAATGAAGCAGCCGCTTGTACACCACATGGGCTTAAAGCATTCAATGATATTGAGTTGGGAGCATAAAATGAAGGGAAATCTTTACTAATCTATGGGCTATGGTACAAACAAGTCTGCTGAGATACCGAGTAGGAATATTGGGACAGGTATGGAAAATAGAACAGGAATGGTAGAATAGGCCCTCAGTCCCTTTAGACAGGAATAGGGAGTCAGAATGGGAATCAGTTCAAATACAGATCTCAGACTGCCCACATGTAGGCGATTTGAAAACGCATCCCATACTTCAAAAAAGGAGTTGTCCCCATGACAACACAACATAAACAATTTTGGAAAGTCAGTTCACTGTTTAAAGGTATCCTTATGTGAAAGTAGCATGAACGCCAACTCAACAGCGACGGTTCATTATCTAGAGGAATTTACAGTGTGGATAAAATGCTGTTGCAGTGGTACCGCCAAAACAATTTTCTCTACTCTTTATAAACTAACGCTGCAATAAAAAACGGAAGAAGTATTCAAGTGTCAGAATGCGAGATAAGCCTTGGGAGATATTTTTACAATCATTTGTTTGCATTGTAGGTGGAGGAAACAAAAATACATGACATATTCTTTCAAGGTCTATTCAAGGTTTATTGAAAGACCATGTCATGTACCTCACAAAAACACACTGCTGAAAAAAGGTTGAAGCTATAAAAAGTACTCATAGCTCTCAGTGGTGCTGTGTAGTCTGTTTGACTTTTCTTCCTTCAACCCATCCATAGGCAAACCATGGTATGACCCTAGTGTTTTCTTAGGCAGTGTTGGACCTCTTCACGTGGAATAGGGGGTTAGTGGGTACAAAATACTGACATGAACAGCCAGGAAAAGAGCTCTGTGTCTTTACATCCAGTACAATCCTCAATAATGGCATACACAACTTCAGTGTTACTTAAAAGTAACCAACGCCTGGATGAAAACTCAAAATGTGCAAGTTTCATAAATGCATTTCATCAGAGATATATATCTAGCATGTGGAAACTACACCCTTCCTCTCCCCTGTTTAATTGTAAAGAGGCCCAGTTTTGCTATGTACAGGAACCAGTGAGAGTAGAGAGTGGAGTATGTAATTGTGAGTAAAAATGGTTGGACTGAACCGGATTGAAAGAAATGATCTGAACCAGAAGGAAGATATGGCCTCTGTTAAATACATGTTATACTGCTGTGCCAAATGTGGCTACATGAGTTATGTAAAACCAATATATTAGTTTCTTCAAATACAGTAAATAATTCAATATATGAAGAATAAAGAATAGATGAAACAAAAATAATTCAAAGATGTTTCCTAATTAATTATTTATCATTGCGAAAGAATTCATCTGATGCACTCATGCCTGTGCACACTCACATACATATTAATTCTTCCTACCAGGCTCCGTAGAAAAATCATAGATTGAAATAATTACAACTTGGGAGAAAGAGGATTATACTATGATATTTTCACACACCTACCAGAAAGAAAAATTGGTGAGAAAAACGATAATTGAAAGTTGACAGATCAGGTCATGTATGGTTATTTGAATGTCTTGTTCTCTAATTACCCTGAAATAAAATGCAATGTGCTTCAAGGATGAAAGATGCAATGACCTGATATGATAAAGGCTGATGCAGACTATATTGGTTGTGATATTTAGCCGACACAATTAGCGGAATACACGTGTACCTGCATATGTAGCATGCAAAAGAGGGAATTAAATATTTATCACTGATATACCAACTGACCTGGAAAAAGTTACTGAAATAGACAACTGAGTAGATTTCATCACATTGGAAATCAATAGGGAAATCAAACAAATTTGAACAAAATGCAATGAAAAGAACATTTTGGGAACATGTAGCGATCTGTTCAAAGGGCAAACACTGGACATCTGTTTTCTTGGCTTATTGAATGTGAAAAGATAGTTTAAGTGTTTTATACATGGGAGAGACCTATAGATTTCTGTGTAAGCCAATAATTGAGATGGGCTGAGCCCTCCGAAGCAAACATCATAAACGGCAGTACATTGTGATGAAGGTTTTCAATGGGGTAGACGCCAACCTGGTCTGTGGAATACATGTATGGCTGGATGGCATAAAGGAAAGAGTGAATGACCTAGAAAATGAGAGCTCTGTGAGTGATCTAGTGTCAAAATGTGGAACTCCACCCAAGGGAATAACCTCTCTCTGAACCAAACAGGTGATTGACCAACCAATTTAATATATATCAATGATTTTATGTTAGCCCTTTGAGCACTAAAGTCAGTTTTTATCACTTTTATAAAATGTACTCCTCTCAATTTTTTTCAGATTTTTTGCCAAAATTTTGATAAAAAATTGTAGTCAGTGAAATTTTATGTCCAGTTGGTCCAAAATTATCAAAAAAATTACAGAAAACTTCATAAAAATTTGTAAAATGTTGCACTCAAATTTTAGTGGGCAAAAATTACAGCACTCAAAGGGTTAATTGTCTCTTTCCTCACTTAATATAATTATTAGAATTGATGAAGCTGTTTATAGATAAACATGATATCAATTTTAAATTATACGGCCTGTCAAATCACAAATGATGCTTGCTTGCTGAAAGAAAAAAGGGAAAATCTATGAACCGAATAACTCATGCAATTGAAATGACCTGAAATCAGAAATTCAAATCTATAATTTTCTTGTAAAACAAAATAAAAAATAATTTTCTGGAAGTTTAATGTTCATGGGCTGTAAGATTTTCCATTTTTCAATAGACTGTTGAATTGAGATAAATGTATAGGCAAACAAGATGGTTGAGGTAATCGGAAAGCTCAACAGGTGGCAGTGTTAATCGTACATGAGATTTGTATATGCAGTATTTGTTCTAAAAATTATTTGCTGTGGGTGAAACAACAGTTTATTTTCCTAAAGAGACTCGATTTAATGAGAAATCTACATTAAGTCACTGCTCAACAGGTCAAGACTGGCTAATGGCAGATTTGAAGTTTAGAAAGTCGATTACAACCCTGCTATTGTTTGCCTGTTACGACAAAACGCCCAAGCAGCAAATGGTGATTGAAAATATCATAGGTAGACACTGCCTACAGGCAAAGAAACTATTCTTTGATGTTGGCAATTTTGATCTGGGATATAGTGAGTGTGGTATTAACAGTTTGAATGAGGTACATTGATGCAAGGGATCTACAGACCAAGGATCAATTTGTTGAGGACTAGGAAAGCGCTCTGACGACAATGGATATGCTTTTCGTTCACTCCCACGGAGAGGCCTATGACTTCAACCGTTCCTGAGCTCTTTGCGGCTTTGATGGTCTTGCGTAGATGTAATTAGCATGATGCTTTGTTCAGTCAGGGCCGCCATCATAACTTACGCAGTTCTAGATTGATGACTTCTTTGTTGTCGAAACCATTTCTGCGTTAGCCTAGTTTTTTTTACGAGGCTCGCAGAAACGTCATCAAATGGCATTTTCATTACAGGACACAAAAGCGTGCGTCATCCCATGCAGCTGGGACAGAAATTCACATTTTATGGCCATCTTATTTTTCTTTGAGTGAGATGATAAAACCCGAACAAATTGGAATTATTTCTGCTTTCTAAAAAGAAAAAAAAAGCCAATTACTCCTTGGCAGGAACTGTTGGTGGCATATTAAGGGAATGTTGTGCAGGATTTATAAGCTGAAGGCGATATCATGGGAGTTTTCTCAGAGTACAGACAGAGATTGGCTTCCTCTGACTTGGTATAGCTAGAGGCTAGCATAGGGCTAGCTTGGCATATAGGGTGGTTACTGATCTTCTAATCTGCATTATCACTGACACCTAAATGATACTAGGCTAGTACCTCATTTGCACGTAATTAGGTTAACAATATTACCAAAGTATCAAACCAAACAAGAAGGCATCTACTGTATCGTAATTGGTTTTGAGAATGAAGCAACTGGTTGACTCAATTCCAACTCCTTTGCATTTCTTCAGACAACAATTTCGGTACAGTCCCTCAATTATAGCTTGTGTGGTGGAAAGACTGTATAAGGCTAATAGCAGACTTCCATGCTATTGCATGCAGATGGTCCCCTACATCTGACTGGCTCGCATCAACCTTTCTTTTGAAGTTAAAGTTTGGTTTGTACCAGTTCCGCTCTTTCATTAAATTACTCCTTTTCTGGACACTTGGAGTCTTCAATACTATTTGTCTTTGTTTTTCATTAGTTTCAAAAATATTACTTTTGGTGCTTTTTTGAAACCGTGCTATGTTGATCAACATTTCATTCCACTAAGCATAGCTCTATGGCTTGGCTTAAAAGCCCCTTTGTGCATGCTGGGAGGTTTATCTGAGTGAAAAATATAAAAAAGTGAAAGAAAAGAAAGCAGTAAATCAACACAAACTAAGAAAAAAGGCATGTTCAAATAGATTGAAGATGTAGATTTGGATACTTTGTTTTAGCTTACTCCATTTCAATTGGTGTGATGACACAGCTTATAATAATCAGTGAAAATGAGTTTTAGTCAACAAAAGTGCCTAGAAATTCCAGTGTTGCAATGAAACCTTGAAATTACTGGTGCCGTTCTCTTGTGAAAATTAAGCTATGGAACCAAAATGCAGAAGGTACTTGAATTTTTGTTGTTAAAATTTATTTCTTGGATATAATAAGATGAACAAGGATATGGAGATTTTGAAATTAGAGTGTTTTTCACCTGAGTGTGCCGATTTCAAAAATACATTAAAACAGAAAGAAAACATGAGTGTGCCGATTTCAAAAATACATTAAAACAGAAAGAAACATGTTGGAATGAAGTCAGAAAAAATAGTTACAAGAGCTCACTAGAAAAAAAGATGAGTATTTAGGTCACAAAAATGTGTCTAGAAAAATTAGCACCAACAGTCTGTCAGTTCTCAACAGCTGTGGTACCTGTCTAGGATATGTAATTTTAACTGTTACTGATGTACACCCAAAATAGCAATACAATGTGACAACTGACCAGAAAATTTGTTTGTACTGCAAGGGCTTTATCACCAGTAGAGGTGTGTTTGGCAAGGATAAATGTTGACATAGGTCACTCAGTGTGGACTGGAAAGATAAAAAAATCATAGTTTAATGCAAAATTTTTGATATATTGATACTGTGTGTCCTGAATTGACCCCGACTTCACATGATCATCCACTGTATATGGTAATACAATTCACACGACAGATGTGCAAATCTAGAATGCCAAAGGTCTATGACCACCTCTTTAACCTGGGTGTGTGAGTTTGTCCATGTTTCAGACAGATAAGTGTATTTTCATGTCCTTGTGCACTTGAACAGAGAGAAATTTCACAATAAAATGAAATTTTGTTAACTTTTATGGAAATTGAACACAGTAAAAACAGACGAATCACAAACTCAAATAAAACAGACCAAAGTTACATCTTGTCTTCCTTCAAAACAACTTTGATTTGATCAAATACAGAATGAAGTGTGAAGGTCAAGTGTTCAATGAAACGGTGCTTAAAGACTGCTTATCAGATACTAGACTTATTGTTAAATCCCAGGGAATTGGCCCTAGGGATTAAGTTTGTCCTAGCTGATAATTGGATTATTGGAGTGTGCCAGGGTTTTATCCTCTATCTAAATTGCAATCTGGTAAACAAATTTCCTGCCTGGTTAATCTGATAGATGTAAGGTAGACCTTTCGGGAAAGTGCTGTTCAAAGTATCAGGGTTGGTCAGTGGATTGGTTGGTGATGGTCCTGCAATACAGTACATTACTGTGTACAGTCCAGGCACCAACCAGCTACAAATGCCACTAAAAGTGGTCTTCAGTATAAAAGAAAAAATATATAACATGACTGAATTAGTTTCAGAAACTGGTTTCAGAGAAATCCTTGCATCAAATATAACACTATCAATTTAAACAAAACAACACTACACACCTTATCTAGAATTTGACTTTTACTGAGGAGTTCACGCGTACTTTTCCGCAGACAGGGTTAGCCAAGCCATTTCCGGCACAGGGCCATGCAGACGAGCCCAAAGCTTTAAAATACACCTATACAATACATAATGTAATGTATATTCAGGATACTTTATAACTAAATAGACCAACAATCTGAAAAGTACTGATGACCTATAGCACACTCCTCAACTTGTAATTTAAATGTTTCAGAATATATAATTTTGAATAATTATCATTAAAAGTTTCATATATTTTTGAAGTGAAACAGATAAAAAGCATAGATCAACAAATATTACATGGTACCTGATGTCAAATAACACAACCAGCATTTTCTGAAATAAAGTTCTGTCGTTCAAAGTTCTGACCAATGTTGTAATTTCTTTCTGTAAGGGAATATGGAACCAGCAACTTTCTGTGGACCGAGACATTTTATTGGAATCGGCCTAAAAGCAGCCTTGGTTAGGGAGTTAATTTATGCTCCATGCCCACTTTAGCAATTCAAGTGAGACAGAAACAGCCTTTGCAAATTGTGTGGGCGGTACTGTCCCCATCATCAATGTCAGTCTGGTATTGTTAGCAATGCTTGCAGCTGGAGGCTCACCTCACAATAGATGCCCAGGTCAGGTGAGATGTTCTTTTCAGTTGGTACTAAGCTGGTAGGTGACCTATGCAAAACATGACACCGACAATCACCAGTGGCTTAGGGGGTGTCGGGGGATTCGGTTGGCCAACAAAACTATGCCAGGCCCACCCTTGTTGTACAGTGACCACGCATTGCATTATGAATGCAGTGTCTGCTTGCTGTGTCACCATTGAGGAAGCCAGTTCAATGTTCCAAGGGCCAGACCCAATTTCTGAGTCTTGAAATAGCCTCAATGAGTCACTATTTCTCATTACAGATGTTTTTCAGAAATGTATGGTAGATTGGTAATAATTCTTCTCCCATATCCTGAAAAAACAAATAACTTCATTGTAAGATCTAAATTAATTATAATAACTTTTAAAAACATTTCAATGAAACAATTTATTACTATTTCCATATCAAAATAAAGTACCTGGTTTTATAAATGAGGTTGGAAGTTGACTGATTGTGATATCATTTTCTTGATGAAAATTTGCAAAACTCTGCCTGTTTTGAAGTTTTTCTAATCAATTTCAAAGAACATAAAAAGGAAAATAAAAACGATACTTTAGGATTAATGATAACATTTTCAGCTATCTTCATATTTGATCTATATAACCCAGAAGCATTTACTGGTTATCCCTGAACAAAACAATGGCTTTGTTTTATCATGATAAGGAAAGCCATCCCTTTCAGATATAACAGCTGGTATTAGAAATGTTATCTAGGAAATGTATCACAGTTGACAAATGTAATATTCAGTGTTGTGTCTTCTCAGCGTAGTTAATGATGGTTGAATCTTTCAATGCAATCAATCAATCATTCTGTATGGTAAAGTTGTCATGTTTTTTGCCGCAGTAATGAATTATTTTTTTCCTCTGGAATTGGTACCATTGAGCAGCAAGATAACGGCAGTGCTTTAAATTTGAAAGGCACTATGCCTTTCACAGCAATGTGTACTTCTCCATAACATGTTCATATGAATTTAACAGCATGTGTACTGCCCTCTCACATGTTCATATGAATTTAACAGAATTGATACTGGTCTCATCACATGTTCAAATGAATTTAACAGCATGTGTACTGCCCTCTCACATGTTCATATGAATTTAACAGAATTGATACTGCTCTATTACATGATGTTCATATGAATTTCACAGAATGTGTACTTCTCCATCACATGTTCATATGAATTTCACAGAATTGATACTGCTCCATCACATGTTCATATGAATTTCACAGAATGTGTACTGCCCTCTCACATGTTCATATGAATTTAACAGAATTGATACTGCTCTATTACATGATGTTCATATGAATTTCACAGAATTGATACTGGTCCATAACATGTTCATATGAATTTCACAGAATGTGTACTTCTCCATCACATGTTCATATGAATTTCACAGAATTGATACTGCCCTCTCACATGTTCATATGAATTTCACAGAATTGATACTGGTCCATCACATGTTCATATGAATTTCACAGAATGTGTACTGCTCCATTACATGTTCATATGAATTTCACAGAATTGATACTGCTCCATAACATGTTCATATGAATTTAACAGCATGTGTACTGCCCTCTCACATGTTCATATGAATTTAACAGAATTGATACTGCTCTATTACATGATGTTCATATGAATTTCACAGAATGTGTACTGCCCTCTCACATGTTCATATGAATTTCACAGAATGTGATACTGGTCCATCACATGTTCATATGAATTTCACAGAATGCGTACTGCTCATTACATGTTCATATGAATTTCACAGAATTGGAACTGCTCCATCACATGTTTATATGAATTTCACAGTCCGTGTATCCCTGCTAACTGCCAGTGAATCTGCTCAGGCAACACAAATGTCCATTTTAGCATTTCTTTTTTTCTGTTAATTGTCTTTTTTGATATTGTCACGCTGAGGGATTGATTTCATCTGTCTGTTGATCTAAAAACATGATGGCAAGTAAAAGCAGACACAACTCATCAAAAATTTATATGAACTGGCACAAATATGCTATTTGATGATAGTTTTTCTTCATCGCTTATTCACATGTCTCATACTGACTTTACAGCTTATGGAAGACTTTTTTCCAAGAATTTCAGGTACCACTACACCTGTATCCAAGCACACGTGGGTGTAAATACGTATATCTGACTTTCAAAATGAAAAAAGCATGTCTGTTTCTTTCAGGGTGTTCTCTTTTGATCGTAAATTTATATTTAGAAGCTTAGAGTTTTAGCTGTTTAAACATCATCTATGATTTCAAGAGTAATCAATTCTGGCAAGTTTTTCATCGGAAATATCGCAGGAAAGGAGCAAGACATCAAGTCTGTAGAAGTTTCCGTTAAAAACCACTCCGTCTATTTTCCTGTTTAAAAGTTCCCTGAGCTACATGTACCCCTTGTTGAGTAAAGGGGGTCTACTGAAGACTGGCTTTGAAAGTCATTATGTCTTTAATAACATTTTCATACACTGGTAACAAACCAACCACTCCAAGAAAATAAAAGTAACATCAGGTCCAGGTGCAGAAATACCAGTAGTCAGAAACAGTTAATGCACAATTGTTACTTAAGACTGATGAAGATTTGAATAGAATGTGAATTTGTGGACCTCTAAAATTGAATCAAGTCTGTGTTGATATACATTTTTTATGTAGACACACTTGCTTGACAGGCACAAACTAGAAATTCAAAGATTGTGTTTTATTAATGATAACTTTTGGTAAAAACTGCTGTTGATTTAATATGTGATACAAACATTCATTTTGTGACAGAAACCAACTGTAATGCACAGTTTCTTTTTGAGGAAATTTAAAATGGAAGTATGGACAATCAAAGGTAAAAGGGTAAAAGCCCTGCAGAGGAATCCATTACACAGTGTACTATTTGATCTTTATCTGATATGTTTGATAATAAGAACAATAAAAAACTTATGTGGTTTCATGTATTATGCTTTCCAGTGGCTAATCAATCTTTCTGTGGAACTTGAACAAACAAAGTGTTTGGAAACAGAGCACTTAACCTTTGACCCCCACGGTGTCAATCGGTGAAACGCCCGGTTGGATGAAACTATGCGTAGGATAAGCCCTTCCCATTTCGTGTCTAGAAAGCTGGGTAATGGCTATAAGCTGATGTGACGTCAACATATCACATTGTTAATGGAAGCTCTACAGAATTTTGAACCTCTCCCTGGAACTATTTGGTGATGATAATTGTTGATGTACATCAACTGCAATTAGGAATATTATTGACTTTTATGGTTCTTTTTACATTACCTATAACAAAAATAATATTTCAATGGTTTTAATGGTAAAATGAAATTTAATTTGCACATGATTTGTACATACCGGGTGACTGTATAATACATGTGAGTAAATTTTGACAAAATATACGATCTGACCCTCTGAATTTCTGTGCATTTGGTCACGTCACCAAAATTCAAGTACAATCAAACAGGTGGCATCATCCATTATCTTCAGTGATGGGGTATTTATCGTTACAAGTACATTTTAATAAATTAGGCCATTTCATTTGTCAATTCATAGTTTTGCCTCCATGCGCGTAGGTTTGTAGAGTTTTTCAGGGTAGAAACAATTTTTTTACCGAATTGTCCATCATTTGCTACATTTGAGATAAAATACTTCTTTGTAACAGTCATAATACAACAAGTTCACCATGTGGTAATAAAAAATGATACACTCTACAAGCATGTGGTCAGAAATGTTTGAGAAATATCAGACATACCGTATGAGAAAATTTATCAAATAAGGGAAGATTGCTTTTATGTTCAATGTTTTGTGTGTATTTTTTCACCATGCGCTGCGCACCCACCTACCTACCTTTGGAATTTACAGTGGACACACATCAAAGTATAGACTTTGGCCTTGAGGAGAAAGCTGACTTCCAATTCCTTAACCGCCTCAAGAGATTTACAATCATGTACAATGTCATGAGCATATGCCAGATCTGCATTGCCAGCAAAGCTTCTGACGTGAGATCCATTATTTGTACATTTGCCAACAGAAAGAATACAGAACAGAACAGCTGATGAAGGAGAGGGCTTTATCATTAAAGCTGGACACAGAGAGGATGTGGACATTGAGAATGAAGTTTCTAGATACTGCCAAGCAATACTTTGGCGTTCCCTACGCACGGAGATACCATGCGCCTGGAAGTGAGTATATCCCGTATTAAATTTATTCCCAAATTCTCTCCGGAATTGAGTCATTCCAGAACTGAATTTTGGTGACGGTCTTTAGACATTCAGCGTGTATGGGCCTTGGGTAATTGTACAGATGTTACTGCGTCGAATGAAAACTGAGTGAACGGAAAATCCACCCAAACATTTTCCCAACTCAGTTGCCATCACGGTGAAAATAAACCAGGGATGAGAATACCTTGGTCCCAGTTTGATCAAAAGGTTTGTACATTGTTCATAGGCATGCCATTGTGGTGGTCCTGACAACAACTTGAAGTGAATCAGACCTGATTAAATTGTTTCGATACCATAAAGAAGTATGCAGCACCTGTATAGCCACAGGAAGATCATTGGCTTTACTTTGCTATTAATCCTGGCAGGCCGTCAAATACAAAATAGATTTGCCCATCCCTGAAAGCAAGATGGAAAGTGCAGATCAGTATCTTAATACAAGTTATAATGAATAAGATGTTTCCTGGTTGAGCTGAATGAGACATCTCAAGTAATACATCAATTGTAGCTTGTACAGCGCTGGTCAAACCTCATTTGATAATTGTCTGCGAAAAAACATGAGTATGACTGGACACAGACATGGAGGTGTCATCATTGGTTTCCACTCACCATTATTTTTTGCACCTGCTTGAATCAGTGTTACAAATTCAGGAATGTGGCAAATTTTGGTAACAGGTGGCAAAAATAGAATAAGCAGTTACAAGTGTCAAAACTCGGAGTATTGGAAATGTCATTTTGGCTAACTCACAAGGTTGATTGTTGTAGCCATCTTTCCTGTCTCAAAATCTCTAGGGAAAGTTCATGTTGATTTTCTGTTTCTCTTAATTTTGTGCAAAATGTCCTTATTTTTTCACTCAACTTATAATTTTCACAGCCGGCAAAGTTTAGCTGACAGCCACTTCTTTCTGCTGGCTGCTGGCTATTCTCTACATCCCTGACAAATCAAAGACTGAAAGAAATATTGCCTCCAATAGCCCTGATTGCAAATGACATCATTTTTTCTCTCATTAATATGCATAAATAAATGTTTGTCTGCATTTTCCGCATAAATGACGAAAAATAAAAACTGCTAGTGTTACAATGGCTACTAAAAGTTACACTAACTTGTATGAATTTGTGGCTCAGACTACAAGCTGCAACAAAGCCGCGCATGCAACAACAAAATTTGTCCGAATTTTACGCAGCGTTGTCTGAAGTCACGCGCGTGCAGCTATATTTAGTAAAAACACCTGAAATTGTGATCAATGCTATTTTGAAGACTTAACTGCAAATTATCAATTGAGATCGTCAAAGTAGTCTATTGAGCATCCAGGCATTGACCAGCATTGTTTTAATTTTCACCAATATCAAGAACACATCATAATGATGGAAAAAGTATGAATATTATCACTAGTTTGTAACATCCTAGGGCCTGGACAGATATACCGGTACATAATTGTAGAACAGACGAGTTGGCAGTGAGAGGTACAGTACTGGTATATCTACATTTGCTATTACTTTGAATCTGGCACATTCAGATTGAGGTTGATAGATAGATACCGGTAGATACCTGTATTGATACAGTGCTTATATCCATCATGAATGTAACAGAAAGCTCTCTGAGAGAGTGCAGGTTTTAGGTTTTTATATTTAAAGATTTTAACAGTTGGTTCAAAACAAATCGATCAGTCAATAGAACTGATACTTAGGCTGTGAAACGTCAATTGAAAAATTATCAACAGAAAAGGAAAAAATTATCAGTGAATTTGATAAAAACATTTGCTAGAATAATGATTCATAACGGTGAAATTATGCCATTCATGTTTGCAAGTTTAATTTAAATGTATGATGTGGTAGCTGCTCCAATGCCAGACTCAATTTCAAAGCACCCAGCGTGAAATCTCCGTATATCGGTACTTTTGTCTCAATTTTCTAATTATTGAATGGCGTCTGTGTTATATTGCTCGCAATATTTCAGTCTCCAGCGCAGTGGCAAAAGATAATAAAGTATAGAGTATACAGGGCCTTCGTCTCATCAGTTTTATCAGTTCAGAGCTTGGAAGCTCTTGCTGGGAAGAGAGTGTGTTTCATTGTTGTCATGGTTACTGCAAACTGACAGGCCAAGACACCGTCTCTCTTTCTTTCACAATATGCAGGCTTTGGTTCTCTCTCCTTTCTCGTTTAGAAATGTCAATCAAACCCACTGTATTCATTAAGTGTATAGAATTTTCTTTTCTTCACAAGGGTGCATTCGACTGTTAAGGAGTAAGATAATAGAGCCTGCAGACACTCAACATGACAAATATCAAGGGGTAACTAACAGATCTCTTCATAATCTACGGAGAAAAAAAAGAGACTGAAGTAGAAGTGTGGTTTGCAGGTCTCAGTGTGCGTCTTAATTACAAATCAGATCTCCCATTGTGTTGTCTATGGTTGTATTCCTACTGAGAAGATGACCATCAGAGATGTCAAATGTGGGATAAATGTTCTCCTTTTTTCAAGGGAAGTGTTGCATATGTACCTGGTTACTGTTGAGGTCTGTTTCTTTCATGTACAGGTTGAAGCTTTCTTTCCCTCTATGTACCCTAACCAACCTTTTCACCGCCATGGTTTTGCCCAAACCCAATTTTATCAGTGGTGATTGCGGACCTGTTTACAGGGACTTGGGGTGAACAGGTTGAAAATGATGGGGTTGCCCGGTATACCAACAATGGTGAAAGGATTTATACAGCAAGTTATTGGGGCTGATGTAAAGCGTCTCGGAAACTGTTATCCAAAGGGGTGGCTGAATCTCACCGTTATAATTGAATAATACAAATAGACTCCCTAAGTTGCTGTGAATGGTGACAATCGACCAATCAGATATAACCTTCCGAGCACGCTACACATCAGCAGTGATATTGAGGAAAGAAGTGTGACATTATGATGATAAAGCATCATGTCTGATGCTGATCTGCGGTAGATCTCTAAATGAGAATTTTAGCTTCACAATATCCAATAATTTCGTTCACACAGGCATATTGAGTATTAAAATTGTAACATGTTTGAGGAAACTACTTTATTTAGCACTGAAAAATATTGAGAAATAAATTGCACAATTCTTAATTTCATGAATGATAACATTCTGTGTACATTAATTAAATATTTACTATTGAACATTTCTTGTCATTTTCATGTTTCATGTGATAGTAATCTGGAAATTACCAACTCGTACTGATTTGTGGGAATAAAACCTGTACCAATATTTTCCAACATTCTACGAGTGTGAGCACCCTAGAACATATTTCTTTTCAAAGGTCTGTATACCTTTTTTGTTCTCCTGTTTGGCAATTACATTTCAACATGAATTTTATGTTGCTTCATAGTACTTTCGTCCATAAAGCAAGCCCACACATGTCCATTATTGCATCAGGGATGTTGAGCCAGTTGTAATGAGGGCATTGTGGAAATTATATGTTACAGCTAGAGTATAATGCTTCTGATTTTTGTCCATCGTTTTTGTGTAATCAAGATCTTTCACCAACTCCTTGTAACCTATTCACCCCTGAATTCACTGTGAACAAGTCCACAGTTACCATTGAAAACAAGATGAATTTGGGCCAAACCATGTGGTGAGAGGGTTCAAGAATTGGTGCATTATTCCACAATAGTTGTAATACAGTTGAGACTCTCCATAATGTACAGTAGAAATCTCCTCAGTGCTTTTTTCTAGTTGATAGTAAAATTTCATGAAATGACCTTCGATCTGAGACTTAAAGTTTGTTATTGTTGATGTCATGGTTACCTTTGCTAATAACATCAAATTGGCGGTGAAAATACCCCATCATTAACAGGAATTCCCAAGCAGTTTCACCTCACAAAGTAAGTTTCATTTCCTGTTGGCCGTTTCAAATAGCGACATCACTTATGGGAAAGAGATCCCTTCAGGACAAAAACAGAATCCTGCAGGAATTGTCAAGTCTCATTGCCAGCACATTTGCATGTAAACAGTCTTTGACACATGGGAGTGGCCTTTTGTGTAGAAGACTTATGAGCTCGAAGCATATTGTCTCTGGTAATTTCAAGTACATTATAGCAACAGAATACACAAACAGAACATATCTAAAGATCAATTCTTCTGTAATTGCTACTTTTTAAATCAGAAAAATTACTTCTTTTTCATCCAAGCATGGTATTGAAAATATTCCGAGGAAGTCTTTGGTTGGCACGATGGGCTCTTTTATTTTGGCATTACAACTGCTTGCACTATGTCAACATCATTTATATGTCTGTGAAAACTATTTTTGATGGAGATCATTGTTTCTTTCAGATGTTGATTTCAAATTTTAGATCTAAGGTAATAAGAAAGGATTTTCTACAATGTCATGTAATGGTGAGAGTTTATCAACAATTTAATAACTGGTTGTTGTAAGCTGGGCGAGAGACTGTGTCATTTTTAACTCCTGGCATGTCTGTCTATGCTGTCTGCGGAATTCATGAAAACAGAAATGTCAATCAGAAATTTAGCTGGTGATCTGTACCCAGCCATGTAATACTCTATAATGTGTTTTTATAATATTTGCTGGGTAGTGGTGAACTACAAAAGATTATACTCCTTGAAGTCAATTTCCACAAAACTATGATATTATGGTAGATCATACCGAGAAACTGATACAGAAAGACTCTAACTTTTGCTCAATCTTTCCTCAGTGAGACTTTCAACCACTTTCTTTCAAAACCAGAATAAATACCACGGAGCACCATGCACATTTGGATGTCAAATTACCCAATATTCATCAATGCTTGAAATTCAAAATGGCCACCACACTAGTAACTCTATGGGGAAAAACAAATTTTCTAATTTCACAAAAGTAGCCAGTGAAAACTATCGCTTTCAAGGAAATCTTCAAAATGAGCCCCACAATTGGTGGACCAGAATAACTTTGTAAAAGTTTGAGAGTCTGAAAATCTGTCCCTGAGGCACTTTCTTCCTAAAAATAAAAAAAATTTCATCAACACTTCAGCCTGACTCTCAACTCCAGATACATTGTGAGAAACCAGTGAATACTAAGCTGAGAACACTTCACTCAACAAGTCTACGTTTTGACCAAGATGTATTATGAATGACAGCGGAGCAATTTGAAAACGTATATGAATTATGAAATGTATAGCAACACGCAACACAGCAATCTCACGTTACTCCTTTGCTTTCCTGAGTTTATTAATAACTCAAAATGTTACACTTCATACCACTTAACGATAAAATGTTCCATTGAAATGTAAAAAAAAGGAATTCTGTGAAAAAACCCTCACTCGCACTGTAATCTATTGAAAATGAAAGAAAGGAAAATCCCACTTTAATCTAAAACAGTTCGTTAATATTTTATGTTTGCTGTGTTTGTTTAAACCATGAAATGGGTTTGAATGCGCGCACATGAAAGGTTTATAGCTTTTCAGTTCCAGTTACTGCCTGTTATGGCAACCATTTACTCATCCGAAAATTGTAGAAATGAATTATTCACATCATTTCAATGAAAAATCAACAAAATGGTGATGTTTCCATCCCCACCCATTATATTTCTGTCAATTTGTGCATTATTTGGAATTCTATTATCATTTTAGTTTCTTTGAAGAAGCTGATCAATATAAAGATGGATAAAACATGTCACCTGTTCCAAATAGAGGAAGACAGACGACAAAAATTGCATAACGTTATGGTATCTTTCAGAAATGTGCCATATGGTTTATGCTAATGAGCTAGTAGCAGCTCTACTGCACAGCAAACTTTAGTGTGAAGTGTGGCTAGGTATTTTTCACTCCTAATTGACAAGTTCAATGATTTCAAGGTTGATGTTGGAGTTGATTTTACATTATTTTGACATTCAGGAAAACACCCAACAAGTTTTGTCCTCCTGATTGTTACATGTATGTTGGTATGCATGTGAACTCACAGCATTTGGAGCATAGTCTAACGCATTGACCACAATGTCATCCAGTTATTTGAGCACATGTTTTGCCAAAACCATGTCATTTCCGACATCCAAAGTAAAAAACTGCTTTTAATGTGATGTGTTACATTTGGGTCACTGACTGATAAGTCCAAGCAACACAGCTCTGCTGTTTGATGATGAAAAATGCTGGGTGATAAATTTGCTGAGATTTGAAGCTGTCACCCCTGACTTAGCCCTGATTACGTTTTCATTTCGTTTTATTACGCAGCCGGAGGGCAATGATTTGTCTGTGTGCATTTAATAAAGTCAAATCTTGCCTGTGTAAGCTTGACAAACAGCCCGTGTTTGATCAGCTCTGGAGAACATTAGGTTTGAGTTTGTAATGAAACGTGACTGTGCATAATTTTGGGGCCAGTATCACTGCACAGTGATGGAGCGTTATGCCCACTGAGATCCAAACTTTGAGCCTGATTTCTCACACCGCATAGATGGTTGATTGAACAATTAACACAATAAGTGACACTGTCAGCCTATGTTTTTTGATACATGGTATCTTGAGATTTTCTACTGCTACGAGTGAACACTTGTTGATTCCGTCACAGACCGGAGTCTGACTGAAGTATAGTTCTTGAGTGTGTTATGGGATCAACGGATTGTTCTTGCAAGTATTAAAGCTGAAGAACCCAAGCGATACTGGGATAATCCTCTCTGTTGAAACTTCACGGCAGTTGTCAAAGTGACTTTGTTACGTTATTTTTCTTTCATTTTAAGAGTGATTAGCTTTGTTCTACTGATTTTAACCATAAAGTAATGATCAGAGTCATTGGATGGTCAGAACCCCACTTTTGCAGATGTAGTATGTATTGGTAAAATTTCTGACCTATGGTAGTATTACCAGATATGATGTCATCAATACATTTCATGATGTGATAGCAGGGCTTGTGTTGACATTTTAAAAATGATCAATCATGATAAATTAAGTGAGAGGAGTAAAAAATTTACATTTTGTAGAAAGAAAATTAAATTTTAAGTTAAGTCAGTACGCACTTTGAAAGTTGAAAACTTAAATTTGTGCTCAAACCTTCCTCAATGAAACTTTCAGCCACTCTCTCACCAAATCAAGAATAAAAATCAGGGGTCACAATGCAAAGTTTAGTACTAAAGAAACAAATTACCTAACATTTACCGATATTTGAAATTTAAAATGGCTGCCATCCCTGTGTTAACTCTATGGGGAAAGATATAAAATATTTGATTTTTGAAAAACTTTGACTATGAAAATTTTTATTACACCAAGAGCTTTTGAAATGAACCCCACAAGTGGTAGATCAGAAAAGAATAAAAATCTTATGGAGTCCGAATATCTGTCCCTGAGGCAAATTCTACCTTAGTGATAAAGTACTGCTACCATTTGCCCTTTAACTTTTTGATAATTATTTACCCCTGTCGCATAGCATGACTTGTGGCTGACACCATAAAAAAACACTGTTGAAACAATTTTTGAAAACTCCAGTTAATACATTTTCACCTAAAATCATAGAAGACTGATTGATAGAATCTTGGGTACGCACAAGATAGTACACAGATTGTGTATTCCTAGGGAATCACCAGCAAGAGTGAAAACAAGGATTATGAGGAAGTAACTGCATTGTTCATGGAGAAATGTAGAGTATAATGTAAGATACGTTTTAGGGAAATGTTTACTGACTTGCTGCGCTGGCAGGGTAGCAATTTTAGAGCTATTTCCTAATCCATCACAGATCACCTGATCAAGGCACGCGTCCTGAAGGCTTTTCATTAGACAAGTCTGGTGTACCATAGGTACCAATTTTGCGGTGCTCGCACAATGCCCCAGAGGTCTCACATTGTTAACAGCAGATGGAGCAGAGAATTTCAGGAGAGATTGGTCTTTCTCTCCGGCTGCTGTGATCATTTTTAGCTGTACTGCTGCACGTTGTAGGAGTCCTTCACCTTTGTGTTTTGAAACGCTGGTCATATTTTTCAACAAGCTGTTACAAAAGTACACAGTACACAGGTACTTACTTTGTGCCATATTCATATGAAAATCATTGTCCTTTTTGTACCTAAAAAAGACAGGTCACAATTTCCTATTGAATTTACTTGTACTTTAGGAATTCGCCATCCAAATATCAACGGCAACTAAATTTTGGTTTCATCTGTTATCCATTCAATGCTCAAAAATAGACTTGGTATAAATACAGACACTTATTCATTGAACATTAAAATGACACAAAAATATTGCTAGTTGTGTTGAACATGAATTTTGTAATATATTTTGAGATGTTATGAGTAGAAATTTGAAAATCAACAAAAGGATTAACCTATGTCAACCCTATTCCCTTGTAAATGTTACCAACTAACCGTGTTCAACAAAGGGTCATGTGAAATCCTAACGGTGATAGGGATTTACTTTTGAGAAGTGTGAAACAGAGAATAATGTTTTGTCACAGTATACGGAAGTACATGGTTACATGTGAATTGTAACTTCCTTGATTGTTTTTTTACCATAAGAAAAATTTCAGACTGAAAAATTGCAAGCTGACTCTTCGCTAGTTTAAATACATACTAGGATTAATGGTACTGTACAACAAGTGTATGACATATGGTCTGGCTGGTGGGAAATTGATTTTTTGACTGGTGGGCAGTTGGAAAAAAAACATGAGCTGAAGATTTTCCAAGTTTCTGTGTCACTGTTACCAATTTGAGAAGTTTGCCATTTCACAGATGTTGCCAGCTAACCCACTCACCACCCACACACACTGTAGTCAAGTCAGATCATACAATATCAGATTATGGGCAAATCTGAACCAGGAGTTCAATTGTTAATGTGTCCAATTAAGTCTGCCAGGCTGTTCTGCATGCAGTCGTATCTTCATGTCTAGCAGCTAGCTCTCCATCAAACACTGAACACAGCCAAGTCATTCAGTGTCACTTTGTAATTTTATTTATTGCCAAGCATCCTTCAACATGTTCCCTTCAGGCAGTGATTCAAACTGCCCTTTTGAGAGAGATGAAAGTCAAAAAAGACCCCAAAAAATGTAAAAGAAAGTGAACGAGAAAAAAAAAATGACAGAAAAAATGAAAGAGAGAGAGAAGGAAAGTTTATTATGTCTTTGTAATTGCGCATCAATTTATGGCATGTTAGTACTTTTCCATGAAATTGAAAAGCTTTAGTTTCTTTGTAACATGCACCTTTCCTTGTGAAATCAGTGACCCTTTGCAAAACAAGTCAAAAAGGCTGACAAATTGGCCCATGCCAGCACTCTGCAGCGGTAATGAGGGCCCTAGCTACTGAGATCTGTTAGAAGCCAGAGTCGTGTCTCGTCATGCAGAACACATTAACAAGGCAGAGCACATCTGATCCTAGTCTGCTAGTCTGTATCGGGAAGTACTAGCGTTCTCATATAGCCTCACAAATGGAGCATTTTTCTTTTGCTCAGGTCATAATGCATTTTTCTTGATTGCCAAGCTATATACTAGTGAGTTTATGGTGGCCTAAAATATTATAAACTGGCAATGGAGGGAGAAATTGGAGACCGCAGATTGTGATTGCTTTTGAAAGCAAGAGAATTTCTGATCTCACCTCAAAGCAAGGCTAAAGCCGGTCAGGGATGTATGGGACAGTAAAATTAGCACAAACCGCAATATTTGTGACATCAAGTACTTATACAGCCCTGACCAATAATAACAAAATCTGAGTGGGCAGGATGGTCATGTCAATATTATAAAAAATACACTACCTCCTTTCTTGTGTAGTATTCTAGTCATGATATCTACATACCATTGTTGTCCACATCAGTCCACTGATATGCACCTCCATTGCCCTTTGGTTAGATCCAACCACACCATTGAAGGCAAATGGTTTCTATGGACTTTCATTTTTGAAGGGTAGAAAAGGTGGTGTCAATCACTGGAGATGAGTGTAAGATTTGGCAGCATGATTCAAGAGATACGAACAGAATTCGTCTATACAACATCAAACTGCAAAAATGAGTCCAGGAATTTTGTATTTCATGTGGCACACTGGTATAGTAGCAATCTTATAAAAAAGATAACAACAAATATTAGACAATAGTGCAAGGGGTAATCAGTCGTTTTGATAACAAACTACGGCATTGTGAATCTAATAGCACACACTGCTGGGGTGTTGCAAATTTGAACAGAAATGTGCTGTTTCCACTCAGAAATATTCTGTTTTATTCACCATGTTAGTTTAACATTTCCAAAGTGTCCCCCAGTATTTTTGTAAATTTATTGTGTCAGAAAAGAATGAATGATTAATAGCAAAATTCACTGAAGTCCATGAATGGATACATAGATGGAAAGTGTGTAACAGAATACACAAATACACTGTAAAAGGTAATGGACTTAAAAACAGCTGTGAATAAATAACCTTGTTTCATCTAACGCTGTTATTTTTACAGTAAAATAGAAATCTATTATGTTAAGCACAGAAAATCTCTGGAGTTTTTCAGATGGCAATGAATTGAAAAGAATAGATGCATATACTCATGTGATTCGGTTGCAAGTTTTTCTATGACAAATATTAAAAATGTAGTACCGAAAAGATCTCGCTGATATTGAAAGGTTGAAGATTTACAGGAAAAGAATTGAGGTGTTGAGTTGCTGTCAACTGTGTAGGAGTAGAAGTCATGCACCATCTATTGAGATTAGCATTGCGTATTCAGACCACGTTACTTGTACATCAAATATTGACTTACTCTGTGGCAGGTGGCAGATTTTTTATCGCTTGGCATTTCATATTCTTCCTGCTAGACATCTGACAGGCCTTACCGGTTCCTGATTGTGAACATTCAGAAAATCCTACTTTCACTTCATATGAAAGGGATTATCTATCATAAACCGTGCTCAATCACCTTTCTTAATCTAGCCAAAGAACTGCTGATTGCCAGATTCAATTCTCGTTATTCTCTGCAATCTTTTTGTGATTTTCCCAAATTTACTGGATGCAGTCCCCACGTTATCCATTCGTAGCTTGCAGAAATAGTGTCACTTATTTGCTTTGAGATTTTTGCCCATGTCCTGTTCCTAGATTGGTAAGAAATATGATATCTATTATGCATAGATATGATATTGTAGTCATTATTAGAATTTTGGATTTTAACAACTATTGCCAAAAGATCAACGTGATATGAAAAACATGTTCTTTTGAATTTATTAGATTAGATACAAATGGGACATAGACCCTCGTATTTCATTCCCTGTGGTGGGATAAATCGTAAAATTTCTTTCTCAAAACAATCCAAATATTCCTAGTTAACTGCACCTTCAGAACACCCAACACGAACCATATATTACCCTTTTAAGATATACGGTAGCTTGTACCTCAGAAGTTGTTTGAAGTTATACCGGTTTATCAACGTGTCAAGAAATACCCAACATAGGTAAGACTGGTTACTGACTTGTCTGTTGCCTTAAGAAAATCAGTTTGATAGTTATCTATCCTATACCTCTACCTCAGTTTCAAAATCACTTCATTTGTGAACAATTTGGTTTTCAAATGCTGCTAAATTGAATCTGATGTTCAGTGAGTGTACAAATCACGAAATAATCACTTATTTTCTACCGATGTTTTCAAGTGAATTAAGATTAATTCACTCTACTCAGGTTACATGTAGAACATTGCAATGCTGCAGGATAAATGAATTGTAAGTGTCAGCAATGGTGATTGGCAGATACCAATAAATGTTCTCTGGCTACTGAGTGATCCAGCCAATAGACACCACTGAGAAGTATGCACATGCAGGATAAATTAATCGTAAGTGTCAGCAATGGTGATTGGCAGATACCAATATATGTTCTCTGGCTACTGAGTGATCCAGCCAATAGACACCACTGAGAAGTGCACATGCAGGATAAATGAATTGTAAGTGTCAGCAATGGTGATTGGCAGATACCAATAAATGTTCTCTGGCTACTGAGTGATCCAGCCAATAGACACCACTGAGAAGTATGCAACATGCAGGATAAATGAATTGTTAAGTGTGAGCTATGGTGATTGGCAGATACCAATTAATGTTTTCTGACTACTGAGTGATCCAGCCAATAGACACCACTGAGAAGTATGCACATGCAGGAAAAATGAATTGTTAAGTGTGAGCTATGGTGATTGGCAGATACCAATTAATGTTTTCTGACTACTGAGTGATCCAGCCAATAGACACCACTGAGAAGTATGCACATGCAGGATAAATGAATTGTTAAGTGTGAGCTATGGTGATTGGCAGATACCAATTAATGTTTTCTGACTACTGAGTGATCCAGCCAATACCATTGAGAAGTACACAGATGCAGGATATTTTTGGGCAGGTCCCTTTATCACAATAAATTCTAATTGATTCCATTGTATACAATGGTTTAATATGGGCAGTAAATTGAAAGATAGGGATGACGAAATTCTAGTAATAATTTATACTTTGATCAGTGATAGTATTTGTTGTTAAAATGTCCAAGACTTTAGGATAACCTTTTGAAAAGTATCTATATGTCAATAGATACCTTGGTTAGGTCATGATACAGTTTCAAATACTGCTGAATAACACAAATAAATATGCAATACTTGTTTTTCCCCGTTCTATCAGGGAGCAGCCATATTCTTGCAGGGGCTTCATAATTGTTGCTCACTTTACGGTATGATGGCTAGTGTTCAGGCTAGTGTACAGTACAGGTGGCATCTGTTTGAAGACCAAAACTTTTCAATCAATGGAATTTCAAATTGATGACAAGAATTGTAAAGATCACTGTTGCCATCCATCTTATGATAAACCCTGACACCGTAGTTTTCAATTGCTTGAGTGCATGGCATTGATTTCAAGGAAAGTTCTGATAAAAATTAGGTTAATAAACTTGGTGAGGATGTTAATCAATTTCAGCAGGTGATTTTTGATTTGTCGTTTGTTTTACAAATCTCATGAAGACATTATATTAAACATTTTCCTTGGTGAATAGGGATTTGATAACCTATTTTGATTTCAACATTCATGGCAGACCAAAGCCAATCAGTGTTGGGTACACTCCGTGTGCAGCTTTTACCATTATGACTGTAGGGTAAGGCAGTCAGGATCATTGGACTAATCAGATAGAATTTGTGTAAGCGAAAGTAAGTGATCCTAAATGAAAGATTGATGTGAAAATGGTAAATTGAACTTTTGGTGAAGCTTCCCTTTGTAGCAGTCATGCATTTCAAACTACATCTCGGGGTTCAAAGACTTCAGACGCCCTATGGGTTACCTTTCTACGACTGTATACTATTTTTGGAATATAAAAGAGAGTAAAAAGCTGAGTTAATGTGCTACTGAGTCCAGGTGGCTTTCTTTTTTCTTCAGAATATTTCAAAAAAAGTGTTTCATGAATCAAAGTGCTTGTAAATAATTCAGATACAATTATTCAGTAGTGGACGTACGGCTGCAATTTTCTTTTTTATTTGAACCAATGAGGGCCATTCTGGGAAAAATTTTGTTTCTCAAACAAGTTGGCTGAAAATCTGACATGAAACATCAAGTGAAAATTTTTCTAAGTTTAGTGTCACTTTTATTGAATTTATTTAATAATACCATTGAACTTCACAATGGGTCTTCAGGTGAAGTGTAAAAAAACTCTCTTTCTTTCAAGTCTACCAATTGTTTTTTTGAAATTTTGTTTAAAATAGACATGTTAGTTGGTGCAATGTGTATTTGGGTGAGGAACACTGAATAGATGTGTCCCTTTCAGATACTGATAGATCAGACATTAATCCCGGACATAATTTTTTTTCTTTTCACTTCAATATTAAATATTAAGTTTCACGTCAGAGAAAGAACATAAAACTGATTAAATCACACAGAATAAGCAGATAGATCATTGTAATGTAGAAACACATATCGAGAGATTTTATTTCATAACTACACCTGGATGATAATTTAGATACCTAAGCATCAACAATTGTCACCCCAGGATACTGGAATATATGTTTAATCGCTTTACCCCCTCTGTTTGGTCTAGTTATTCTTTTCAATTCATCAGTAGGGCATGTTTATTCTGATTTAGGGGAGTACAGGATTGTGAAATGATATTTTATGGATATACCGGTACAGGAGAGAATTCCAAATGCCAAGACAAAATCAAATCCGACGGGTATTCATGATTTGCCTGTATCTGGCCATTTTTCACTTTCCCTTTTCTCCAAAACAATAATTTGCTTTTGTCTGGCCAAACAAATTGCTGAAATAGATAATTATCGAATAAAGAATGGGTCGTTACTTCCACTGAACTTTTCACAGTGACTGCGATGCACCGTAAATGTTAAAAGAACATGGTAGATTGCCTCCATCATCCCGCGGTACCTCAGAGGGATTACCTACTCCCTAGATATGGACCAAATTAATGATATTGCCAAAGTAGACGACATTTACACAGCAAGACTACATCATCATGGTGCTAAATTCTCTTTTATCTGGTACAGTAAACCACTGTCCTTAACTGTGTTCTATACAACATATACCATAATTTGTAAGCGTTATCGTAGTACCACTGGGCATGTGTCTGAGTCAATTTAACTCTGTTGCTGAATATATGAGATATGAAATGCATAACTAGTGCTAATTTCATTTCTTTACCGTCAGAACTTGGGATTTTTTTTGAAGGGAGATTTTGTAAATAAGGAAATAAGTTTGGACATGGGATAATCTTAACAAGCTTCAAATGGCTTTTGTGGACTGAAATTAATGGCCTTGGAGTCCAATATATGGACATCAGGGCCTTTGAGACTCTGTGACTAAAGGCCATAAAAATTCATATCCGGTCCATAAAGATTTTATCATACACTGCTAGTAAACCCCAAGCGTATTTGAAGCCCCACAGAATTAGGGTTTATGAAGCTGAGGAGAAATATTAGAAGAGAAACTGTAACCTTATCACCATTTTGATTCAAAAAAACTACCTGACAGGCAAAGCTGACGTATTACCTCACCTGGCAAAACTGTGGATGAATTTTGAATATCGTAGTGTTTTTATATCAAATCAAACACTTTAATAGCACGTCAGACCAGAATAAAAGAAGTTCACTGATCTGCTTAAGGGATTTCATTCAGGCAAAGATTTTAGAATTTGGTTGTGATAATGGAAAATTGTACATCAAGCCCAAGTACTTCTCCCATACCATTGTATATATGGGGATGTTTGTTCCGAAATTTACACTCTGCTCGTGTCATACGAAAAAAGTAAAACAAATTTACAAATCTCAAAAGAAACTGGCATGTATCAGTTTGCCTGTAATTGAGTTTAGCAATGTACATGACAGTACAAAATGTGATCCTCAGAGAAAGCTCTGAATTGTACCCTGCTAACCCTTTTGAATGGCCAGTTTTGGTTTTTGCCCAGTGATCTTCCTCAGTAAAGTTGAACCTGTGCATCGGGAGATGGGGGTGACGAGGTCAAATGTTGGAAAATCGGACATACTGTAATTTAATTTTCATGGCTTTGAAAGTGACTTGCTGCAAAGAATTACTGTTGAGGTAAACACTACATTAACTCAGACATATTCACTTTAATGCTAAAAAACCACCTGTCGGTCCCAGAAAATGGTTTCCTCTGTGAAATTTTATTTGTGCAATCACTTTTAATGGACGTTTATCTCAACTGCATTTGTCAGGAATGAGTTACCATGCAGAAATGATGATCATCAGCATTGCCATGGTAACACCATCTATTTGTGATTGGTTGAGTGATCAATAAACTCAGAACAATCCAAGTGCATTGTGGGAAATGTCTACCTCACAATGGAAACTTCATAGTGCTTGTCAAGAAGATGCAGTTCTTGGAAATTTATTTTTGCTCTGAGTTTTTAATTTCTTTTGAACCCACTTACGTGTTTCTGTACCCAGAGACATACAAAGTGCACAATTGCAATATTGCCTATGACAAGTGTTTCCCAGAAGTCAAAGACACCCATCTGGAGAGACCGGAATCCAATTATCATTATTAACTTATTTCATTTCTCAGAATGTCATAAAATGATATCAGGTCCCCTGTCAGTGTGGCTGTTTTCAAATTCAATTGAATTGGAAGGCAAAACAAATGTGACAGCCTTGTAGTGGGGCATATGATCATGTAGTTTGAATATAATGGAGAAATGGATTTGGCCCGTAGGTCTCCCCCTCTGATAGTCTGTTCTGCATATCATTGAAGAGTCAAACCAGAGTGATTAAATTTTGAAGAGAAGTTTGCACAGGCTACAGAAAAGAAACGAAATTAATCCAAGCATTGGGAACTGTCTACATCTTGCAAGCTGGCAGCTTAAGCAATGATTTTATGTCAAATTTTTTGAGAAAGAGTTGTTAAAAGTAAACCAAGAAACTCAACGCATTGTACTGAAGCTGTGAAACGTTTTGTGTCAACAGTTTCTGGTAGAATGTTATCAATTTTAACCATGATTTCTTTGTAGGGTCTTGGTATAATTTTGCAATGTGGTTAGATAAGTATGATAATTCCATTGCCAATTTTACTACTCTTCATATGCTGTGTATTGTTTTTTGCATACAGGATTTCAAATGTACCTGATTCGAACACTCTAATATGTTCAGGAACTCAAGATGTCACCAATTCTGTAATCTGAATACTAACATTTCTATCACAAATTTCAATATTGTGTTACTTCCTATTAACTAGATACCGTATTTTGTTTGCCTTGACGTTAATTGTGCAACTAAAAATTGTGATGCATCTTCAAATGCAAGCCCTAGCAGCTACAAACTGAGACAGTTTTTGCAGTTTTTTTTTTGTTTGATGCATCAATTTCACTTTCTCCGTCTACTTTGCAGAACATGGCAAATATTAAAATTCAACTAGTGAAGACAACTTTATGTAAACCAAAGTTTACTGGATGTGCAATGAGACTGCTGATAATTATATGTTAGTCTTTATAGAAATTCCATTGTCAATAACAAATTATACACTTGGCAGTATTCAACACTATACATATTGACAATGACAGGTCAAATTTTGGGTAATTTCCAAATTCTCCGTTCCCCATTGAGAATTAAAACTGAGAAACTGAAGTAGAAACATGAAAATGTAAAGTTTGAGGGTTATATAGAAAAAACAAACCTGTCAAGCTTACTGTAACTGTGGGCGTAAGGTTACGTGAGAAATCTAGCACTTCCTGGAAAAATCATGTGGATTCCTCAAATTGAATTATTTTTGATCAGGCAGGATAGAAAGAGTTTGGATTTGAATGCACTCTAGAGTTTTACAAAGAGATGTGGGAACTGAATTATTTATCTACAGCCAGTCTTCTCCATCTGTTGTAAGGGTCTTCTCCTGGGAAGGGAGACCATTGCTTTTAACAGGAAACGACAGAATAAGAGAATTTACGTGTCAATGCTGATTTAGTCAGTGCCTCATGAAATTCAGGTAACTGCATACTGACATGTCCGCGATTTCTGAGTACTGCACCCAGCTAAGCCCTTGAGAGAAATAGTTCTGATATTTTTGCAAGGATAGATTGCAATGTAGATAGGTACCTGAGCTGGACAGTGGTGTTGCATCTGTGTACGCGAGATTTGGATAGGAAAATGTGTTCATTTCCGAGAATTTGCCGATTTAGTATGTACATATAGTATATGCAAATGATACTACTCCGTCTTGATTTCAATGAATACGAATTCAATATATTGTTATGAATCTCATCGCAGTAATGTTTAGATAGTGAGGACATATGCTCCTCGATGGTCCATGAATACATAATATTTTCTTATGAATTCAGTAACAGTTGGACGATACGGATATGCTCCCTGAGACCTCTAAATTTGAATGTAGTGTGGAATCTGGTTAGGATCACATGGAAATGATGTGGTTATTTCCTAAAACAGGATGTGTTTGTAGCTGATTTTGTTTTAAATGTCACCCACCCAGCAATGACTAGAGCTGTTAGTTGTATTACCATATCCCAAAATATTTTGAATGACGATATTACGGAGTCATGCAATTCAAATGGCAGTGATGGTATACTCCCTCAGAAGGCCTGAGTCTGACATTTCCCATGAAGCCTTGATAACTCAGGCATAACTTGTATTACATCTCTACCACCATAGTCTTGGTAGAGTTGTATACCTTGTACCACTACTACCATTCTAAAAGTTTACAATGTGAAATAACAGTATTGTACAAAAAGGTATCTTCCAAGCCATAAGAAGTCAGACTGTCTTCAAAGTTCTCCAATTCATTAGCCCTTTCACCCCCAGTTCCCTGTATACAGGTCCAACTTTACCATAGAAAACAATTGATTTGGGACAAACCAGGTGGTGAAAGGGTTAAACAGAGATCATCTTCCTGAGATAAGTCTACATTTGCAAAATAGAAATCCATTTTGAAATCGACAACTTCAACTGCAGTAAATTATGCCTATACTGCCTGTAATATCCACAGAATACCTTTCACATAGGATATCACCATGGTTCTTTTTACATTACCCAGTCACTGTGTTTGGAGATCACTGCCTGGGGCCAAGGTGAACGTGTTCATTACTTTCCCATTCACAGTCTTTGTGGTATTCTATCCCAGAATTCATCACTGTTACAGTGACATTTACGCGCACAAGTCAAACATCCCCGAAGTAGCGGCAAAGCCACAAACTGAGTCTGAGTCATCAAGTGTAGCATCAAGTTTTAATGAAGCGCTTCAGATCGATGTCTACCAATGATTTAACATTAAAAACAGAAATGGAACTTTCACAATGACAAGTGCTCAATATTCAGATTATTCCTTTTTGATGGAAGAAGAAAGGATGACATCTTTGCAGCTGGTGCACCCTGGGATTGAAAGGTTGTGATTTTAAGTGCAATGCCAAATTAGATACTGATATATATAGCTCAAGTGTATGCGACCTTAAAAAACATTGAGCATGTATCTCCTTCAAGTTGTTACTCATTTTCTCTGATGGAAGGCATAAATGAGAAGCTTGAGAGAATGGAGGAAAATCATTTATTCTCTTTGAATGACCCTTGGAGTTTCACTCTGCATATACCGGTATACCGGGTATATCCATACACCAGTGTGGTTCAAGAGGCATTCATTTGGGCGTATTAACATGCATGTACCGATGGATCGTCAGTACATCTCTACAGAGTTTTGTTGGACAGTATTTACATGCCCCCTCCCGATGCAAATACATGATAAACATAGGCGACTACTGTATTTCTTTACACTTAGTAGGTTTCAAGTGTGTTTTGAATCTTGCCTCATACCGTATGTGAAGATGCTTCTGGATTTCTTTAATTACAACTGAACACAGTACTTGTAAATGTTTATCAATTTTCTCATGATTACTGCAAGGGAACTATTGCAATTACTTAACACATCAGTCTGTTTTACTTTTACCTTATCCTGCACTGAACCACCAAAAACAAGGGTGTAACTGTACCGGTACGTCCAATCAATGTGCATACGGCTAAACACTACAGTTACTGTACGTTGCACATTTGGCCAGGTGGTATATTTTAGTATGCAAATTCAACTCTTGGTTTCTTAGAGACAGTGTACTGGTATTTGTTATTATGCTAATAAGTATCCATGGCTCAATCAAACTAAAATCTCCAAACATACATTATCATCCTCATCATTAATTGAAAACTTGTTTCAGATCTTTAATTTTGAAAATACATACTGCACAAGAATAATTGCCATGGACAATTTGATATGATACAAAAATAACATGAACTAAATTCCCTATTACAAGTTTCCTATATGTTTTTTCCTGTCTTCTGTACAGCACCAGATTATGATGCCCCTTTCTTCCTTGACTGCTGTGGTCTGACAAGACGAGTGCTCCGAGACTTGAAGGAGGACTTTGGCTTTGTCGTTGGTCCATGGAATCAGGCCTACCAATATGACACGTTGCCAATCACCATAGAAAAAGAAGAAGACATGAAGCCCGGTGACTTGGTCTTCATATCAGCAGTATTTTTCAATCCAAAAGGTGAGAAATCCAACACTCTACTCATTTATATGGATGCTGTGTCTTCCAGGCTCTAAATCTTATCAGTGGCTGCCAATTACGGCCGTATATTCTTCAACCTCAGTGAATTTCCCCTATTTTTTGTCTGTAAATTATCAGCTTGGTTTTGTGTGTCAGTTTATTCAGGATTCTCAGGGAAGGTAGATGTGGGTGTAGATTGTGATCAGTTTGTGTCACTATTGAGGCCTGGTTGTCTTTTCAATGATGAGCTATTGTCAGGTCCAATTTGTTTGACATTATCTTGTGAGTTGTACTCTGTGAGTCCTGATAATGTGACCAGATTGTCTCTCAGAATCAATGCACTTAGAAAACCTCTGTATTCAAGGGTATTTGCAAGCTTGTCAAAGCAAAAAACAAGCCATCGGTACAATTGTGAGCACTGCCTCTGAATACTAAAATCACACATTTCTTACTAAATGGCTACTTAGCAATAACTTTTGATAATACTTTCACAATTTTATAGAATTTTTGTCTTGAATATCTGCAGGTTCTCGTTCTACTCGCCAAAGTATACTGAAACACCTATTTTGCTTGTCCGCTCATGTACCGGTATGTGTATACCGGTACATGAAAAATGCCCTGTTAATATCATCAACATTTGAACTCTAGTCTGTACCAGAATTCACTTGTCAACAGTAACGATGCAGTCTGTACAGTACATGTACAGGCTGGTTTGACAAGCTCAATACCTCAATACCGTACCTCAACATGCTTCACGGAGTAGAATAAGAAACTGTAATTGACAACAAAATCAGAGAAAAAAAATCATCCAATTTACAGCTGTATAAAGTTGTACAAACATTTATCCCTGTCACAAGCAATAGAAAAAATAGAAAGGCAGATATTTATGTTCAAGAATTTGACATCATCTTATGGCTGCATGCACTATCTGAACTCCTGCCAAGAAAATAAAATTGAGAAAATGCAGATGAATAATGTATGTTTGCTTTTTCCAGCTGACTCTAAACAAAATTTAACACAGAAACAAGTGATGACAGAGACTTTAATTTTCTCAGTACATTGCAAATCTGTCTGCATGATTCAGTCTACGTGGGCAGGCTTGTAATCCTGAGAAGAGATAATTTCCTTTTTCAATACTTTTGTTGGATAATATATTGACTGCCGGCTCTTAGTTTATTAAAACATGTTGAAACAATTGTGTGGCATTTGTGAACACAGCCTTGAAGCAAAGGGCCAGCTCTTTAATTTACTGTACCATATGTGTACACAAAATTATGAGTCAAGACAAAAATTCATTGATCAACAATATTGAATATAGGGTACATCTAAAGGTTTGTTTACAAGTTGAGTACTGGGTATTTCAACACGTGTTTGTGGGAAATAGACCAAGAAATTAGAGTCTTTACATAAACAGAATAGATGCAGCCATAGATACAGCTGTACTGGCTAAGTACTGGTGATTAAACATTATGTATGGTACATCTTGTGGATTTTTCATATAATCTATCGATCCTCGTTCACTCATTCATCCATTCATTTATTCATTCTTTCTTTCCTACACTCATTCATTTATTTTGTTTATTCATTCACTCATTTATTCATTAATTAAATAGGAAATTTCCATTCATTCATTTTTGCGCACCATTTTTGAAAAATGTCTAAAACTGATTTCATAAATCTGCATTGGTAGTGACATACCATTTTTTGCGTCATCAATTTGTCTGCTAGTCAAACCGAAAGCCCCCTAGATCTAGGTTTTCTCAGCATTTTGTAGTCTGACAAAAACTCAAACGTTACACACATTTGTATAGGAGATTTAGCATTGTAAATCTTCACTATAGGAGGCTTAGCGTTGTAAATCTTCAATTCCAGACAAGACATAAGCACTAGCATTCTCTCCACTTCTATCTTCTATTTGACCTAAGGGTGTGCTATCATTTCTCAGTACCTGCCTGTTGCAGAGCCTTAGTGTGGGCATCAATCATATTTTGACAAAACATGTGCATTTCAATATGACACTATACCCTGGGCTACATATACATCAGAAATACATTATGCAGACAAGTTCTATTACTTGTCAGAGCTGTCTATACTTTTCTATGGACCGTTTTAATACCTCTTTAAGCTGTCAGTTTCAAGTGGTAATACAGTAATGTATTACAGAAATTAAGTTTTTCATGACCACAGCTTACAGACATATGATGTTAACAACATATTATACTACGAGTATGAAAAGCCTTACATCAATCAATGTTCAATTTTGACATATTTTATTCCTAGTTTTACAAATTTGTGAACAGCCTTGCTTGAATGTCGCACCTCAAACTGAGCCATAATTCCATGTTTGTAATTCAGATGTTTAATTAGTTTCTTTGGTTCCCATGCAGTTCTTTCACAAAGAGTAGTGGCGATAACGTGTTTGATAAGGAAAAATTCAAAACTGTGCAGTGTATACATTTATACATATAGTGTGACATTAAACAGTCTTCTTTGTCAAATTCTACGCACTCTTTAAATTCTCAGACAACCAAAATGATAAAATGTTTGTATATGCTACAATGATCTGCTGTGCTGGTAAACCATCTAACCACTGTATCCTCTATTTTGTAGTCAACCAAAATGATAAATGTTTGCATATGTTACAATGATCTGCTGTGCTGGTAAACCATCTAACCACTGTATCCTCTATTTTGTAGTCAATCACATCTCCACAGCTCAACAAATATAACCCCTCAATATATAAACAATTGTTTACAATATCAGCAAAGCATAAATGAAAAAAAATCAAAAATTGTTTATTGTTGTCACAGAGATCACATTGCAAAGTATAAAAAATTCATATTTTAATTCTGACTTGAATTTGTCACCAGATTGCTTAAGAAAGTAATAATTTCAAACAGTAGCTTTCTTATTTACAAGAAACTTTAAACCCATGATTCTTTTACCAGCAACTTTATTGAGTTGCAATAAGATGATGAATCGTGCCACGGTACATGTCAACTCCAAGAAATATTGCTATGGAGATTTTCTAGGATTCATATTGTCAACGACTCCTTCTGAAAGCCTTGTAAATTACAAATTTCCATTTTGAAATTGTTTAACATTGTCATTTTCAATTATTTAAAGGTATATTTGACTCATTAATCAAAACGACTTTGATGGATTTGTGTAATAGATTATATTTGTCATTAAGTTCTTCCATTTTTGTATATGTACAGCTCGCAAACAGCGTCACAATATGGTTCACGTTGAGATCTGGGCAGGAGATGACATAAAGACAGTGGGTGCAAGATGGCAGAAGGGGCATGTACAAGTGTTTGATTCCTACAAATTTGTGTCCAAGAGCTACCATAGTATGGTATATCACTTCAAATCCATCGATACTTGGCTGCAAGGCATCTGCAAAAGGTAAAAGTCCTCAACAATGCAACTTCTCAACTCATTGTTCACTTTTGCTTTACTATACTGCGTTGGCTGTCAGAAATCTGAAAATAGGTCTTTACAATTTCAGCTTCCTTTTTCGTTGCAATTCAGCTTTTTTCTTAGACATCCCTGTTGGCCGGGGCTTCCATTGTACTTTATTTCATCATCTGTGCACCAAGTCACACTTCTTGATTTTGTTGTTGACAGAATGCAGTATAGTTGCTAAACTTTACAAGGTTATATATGTGTGTATGCAATTTGGTCAGTAGGTGCTTGTACATGTAGATTCTGCGCGACTGACACCTTTGAAAAGATAATATACTGGTTAAATGTATTAATGTTGCTCTCAGTTTGTTTTAATAAACAAAATACAAATAAATACAGCCTGTGCAGGTATGTATGGCATAATGGTTAATACGTGGATATAAACTTTGATAAGGTATTCATTAGATTTTAATTTAAAAAACTAATTAATAGTAGCTTCTTGAAAGTAAAAGAAATCAAGTCAGCTTGTTATGGAGGTACCTTTAAGTGGTATTCACATAATAAAATGGCTTTGAAATTCCCAGATACGAAAACCTTCCCTACCAATGGTACATGTCTTAGCTCTGTCAATTCTCACTTAGAAGTTTAGTATTACAATCGCAAAATATTTATCATAACATAGAATGATCAAAATGTGATGCGTTCATGCATTTTTTTGCCCACTCCAGTTACTGCCCGGAGCATCCATGGCGCAAGTCCAAATATGAACCTGGAAAGAAGTCAGTTTTTGCTCTGGAGGATTCAGACATAGAGGAAGACGAAGCGGCAGAAGATTTTGATGATGGGGATTACGTGGGAGATAACGCCACAGAGTATTGTCATGACAACAAGGAGGACATCTCAGGGAACTCCAGAACTTTCTTATCAGGTGAAGTAAGAAGTGATGCAGGTGACTTGATTGACATGACGACACAGAGTCATGAAGGGGATGTTGTAAATGAAGTTTTAATGCATGAGCAAAATAACGAGGTGCCGGGAGTCCTCTCCACGTCTGAAGATGACACAGGCAAACACAATAAAAGGACTGGAGACAGCGTTGAGGAGGACGCTGTGTGCATCAATGAGACCGAAGACGATGACAATTCCTTCAGTGACAACTGCTCAATCTGCGAGATGGGCACCAGCGATGATGAAGATAGGGACGTTGATTGTTGCTGCGGCAACGGCGGCGAGGATGAATACGTCATTGATAGTTACTATGGTGAGATAGAGGATGAGAGTGAAGATGATGATGAACCGTGTGACGGGGACGACAAACAAACAAGTAAAGGGTCTTCAATAGGCGGCAGGGGTTAGTATATTGCATCTTATTCAGTTTGCAAACCATGCTGAGATATTTTACACGAAATTTTTTGTTTGGGATATTCTTTTGCCTTTTTCACATTATCACATCCACATTTTTCAATCTGTAAAATCTGAACTTTAAGCAGAACTCTGCGTAGATTTTGCACCCACCTGGAGATGCTGAAACAATAGAGAGAGACATGCCTGACAGACAGATAGATATGAATAGCAAAAGCACTGATGCAATAAACGTATTTTCCACATCACTCACTGATAGCAATACAGAAATTTATTTTTGATGCAGCTATTAATGCTGAAAAGTTGAGGAGGAAAACAAAAGATTAATGCTCCGATGATTCCTGCCCTTATCATAAATAACAAAAGTGGATAAAGAAGCTTACTCACAGACAATCACAAATTGCACTTCTTATCATCCTGTGTCAAGTTCTTATCAAAGCCGAGTTGAAGTTTCCATTACAAGTTTACAGATAAGTCCTCTCACAAGGGAATTGCAAACAGGCTTTGTCTTAAGTGTGAGGAGATAACCACATTAGCGTATAATGTGTCAGGGGAGAGTTTTTTGGATGCTCAAATTTTCAACATACTTTTCTGATCAGCTGTTTGAGCGAAGTCATTTTGAAGACTGTAGGGTTTTCACTCTCTCTCTTTGAGCCATAGAATGTGACTGTGGCAGCCATTTTGTATTTTCAAAAATTTGAAAATTTTAGGTATAAAATGTTCCTCTTGTCTCAAATCTTTTCACTTTGATTTCTGTTTTTTATACTAGAGGGCGTGGTTGACAATGAGTTAAAGTCACCTTGTAGAAAGTTTTGGCAAAACTTTAAAACGTCCTGTTTTGAGGCGTGTGACTTGTCCCATACTTTAAACCATATCATCAGTTGTTTTGTGTCGACGCACAAGTTCAAGTTGTTCAAAATTTTCCATTATTGACACTGCAGAGTCACTTGCATGTAATGAAAGTTTCAATGGCTTGATGTGGTCAGAAAACTATAGTTAGTAGTAGTGTGAGCATGTTGGCTCTGAAGATACTGTATGCCTGTGCAGGATTTTCTTAGTCTTTTAGTTATGCCTCTGCAATGGCAGTCAATACGGTATACCTTTTCAATCTACCAAACTGTTCAGCAAATCGTTTGCTTTGAAAGAGAAAGACTGTGCAATATTTGGCAAATTGTAAAAAACTTGCCATGACATCGAAAAGTGGAGAACATTTTTACCCTGGCAGGGAAAATATTTTTGTAAAGTATTGTATTTCATGGCATGCGTCATAGGTGGACTAAGGATGTTGGAAACATCTTTTTAGAAAGATGCAATATTCTTCTTGTGAAAGGATATCATCCTTGGTGATGATTGACAACATCATCTTTACAAAAGAGAAAATTGTCATTACTACTTAGATGAAGTCATTAGTCCAGAAACTACAGGTGCAATTTCATAAATAATCCCTCATCGGAGAACCAGATTAGTGAGAGATCTAGACAGACAACCCTCTCTGAAGCAAATTTCAGGGTTTTTTTGGCGAGAGAAAGAATAAAAATTATAAAAATAAGGGGAAGCTGAGATGATGCGTGCGTTTGGAAAGGAAATGAAGACCGTCGGGATGGAATTGACAGATTTGCTCAAAGCTGATTGATGACTGCGGCTTTGAGTCGTGATTCTCTGTGTAATTCATTATTGTGTGAAGAGATTATAATCAACTATGGGATTACAGAAAAGTTTAATAAAAGGAACAGCCTGACGTCCGTATCCTGCAACTACTAAATGAAGCCGTGGTTTCTTTTTGCTTTCTGCAGCCATTTGGGAACTGATTCCATCGGTGTTATTTCTCACTTTTCCTTAACACCAGGGTCTGGTTTCTGATGCATATCACATTTGCATATAATTTCACCACCACAAAATATTTACACAATGTTGGACTTCTGTTGAAGGGAAAATGAATTTTCTTCGAAAAGGTGAATATTCCGTGAATACTTAATTAAGACTGTGGAGACATGTCTAACATGATTGACTACAGAGAGGGCTGTTTTTATCTCTTAATTCTTCATGAACAGTAATTCACAGTGAACAGCTCAAGATAATTTGTGTAAATTCTTTTCCCTGTTGATTTAAGAGATAGACAACCATTTAAAGAGATTTTGCTCAAACTCCAATCATTTTTGTCACAAATGTGGCCAGACCACATCCAGTTAGTGATGACGTTCAGTGCCAAGATGAGCTTACAAAAATCAATTCTAACTCTAAATCAAATTATTTTTGTACATGTTTCTTTCATTATTTTTCCCATATAACAGTGAATTTGAAAGATAGTAATAAATGCTCAACGTGTTTTTTTGGCAAGGAGGACTATTGTTGCCCCCTCCCCATCCCCCCCCTGCAAAGGTCAAAAGCTCAAAGACACAATTTGGAGGACGCTTCAAAACTTGCTTTCTCCTGAAAAACTCTCACTTCTAATTTCCTCACAAAGAGAATAGTACTCTCTTGTCTCCTCCAGTAACTGTCCAAATCAAATTTCCCGGAGCAAACTTCACTCACCTTGTTACGACCAAATCAAATTTCCTCCGAGGCACGTCCTCGCTTACATCTTCAGGAAATAGAATCTTCATCCCATGTCTCACTTGGCAAAACGGAAGTCAGAATTCCTGTGTTACGGTAGACTTAAGTAGCTATTTCAGTCTTAGCCTTGCATGCTCAGTCTTTGTCGCATATTGCTTTCTTGATAGCCAGGAGATAGATGCTATGTCATGGCTAATTAGTGGGACATTTTTATGTAAAATTGTACTTTTTAAACTGAACGCTTCAATTAGATCTAATACAGAGCTAATTACGTCCAATCTAGACCTGAGCACCTTATTATTGACACAAAAAGAATTTAACTCAAGTGAAGAAACCAAAACAAGCTGATAATGATTGAATTTCTTATGGAAAATAGAAGTGACCTATGAATAGTTTCTTCTTGTGTCTTTGAGCTGTCGTATATACCTGAATGTACTGAAAAATAGTGGCAAAAGTTGATATAAATATCATTGAACACTAGTACAAATTAATACCAGTAGACAGACTTCACATCACTGCCAATGATTTATCTTTGTGTTCAATTTATGTTGATACATGATAACATTTTTCGGAGCTTGTGAGTGTAAATTTTCTGATTAGTGTACCTGTCCTGACAAACTACATAATGTCTGCCTTGTTTATCATTTGTAATCATATTTAATCTGATAATCTCCAAACATCATTTCTCAGTATTCTCTGAATAGTAGCACCCTATGAATGGCTCTCAATAGTGAAAATACGCTACTTCCAAGATGCTTTCTCATAAACACAAGCTGGTCTCCTGAGAGACAATCTAATGAATGGCTGAATTGAAAACTCCCAGCTCTTCTTGTACAAATAAAGCTAATAAAAACACCTTATTCAACCGTTGAATATGTTTAGAAAAACTAATGTTGCAAAGGCATCATCAAATAAACCTTTTTTTGCTGTATTTTTTTTTTGATATTGTGAATAAAAATTTGAGTAGGACATACCGGTACAAACATACCGCTTTGAGTGAAAGAGGATATTTGTTTTGCAGTGACTATATCCTCTGACAGAACAATAGACTTGATTGTGTGTGTGTGAAATTAATTCTTGGAATTAGGTTCAGCTACTAGTAATTCCATTCAGGATTGTGTATTTTCAGCTTGCTAAAGCAATAATTAGAAAACTTGATGAGGAATTTGATTGCAAGAAATTCTGATTACAAGAAAACTATGAGGGTTGTGGAAATTCATCGACAAATTGTACGGCAACTGATGGAACAAACATCTATTAATCTACAGTGTTTTTGTTGTGTACATCTTTGAAATTGAAATGTAGGAACTGGAGAGAGACAATTTCTTGAACAGCTAAAACCGAAGGTTAGTACAGAGACAGCAATAAACCATGATGATGTCATCATAAACTTAGATTTGTTGGAAATATTGATATTGTACAGTGTTTAATATGAGTACCTGGAGGAATTTTAAAGATCAAAAATGATGCCTAGTCTTTTTACATGAATGTGACATTTGTTGTAATAGAATAGATGAAACGTGGAATTTGAATGGGCAGTCGTAAAAACAAATTACAGGATAACTGAGTATAGAAATAAGTTGATTTTGACATTTATCTATAGACATTTTTGTTTGAACTGCTATCACATAATTTCGCTTTGCTTGTTTGAAATGAACTATACAATAGCCAGTGAGTATCATCTATTTTCCAGCAGATCCACTGATTTTAGATCAGTAGAAACAGCAGAATATGATAAACAATTTTTGAAGTTTTAATAATATCATACCGGTATATGAAATTTGCGCAAGTGGACAAAGCGAAATATATTGCAAAATGTGTGTCATATATGACAACACTGTTAATCTTCACAACATATCAGGGGAAAGTGAATTACTTTGTGTTTGTCTTTCTTAAATCAGGATTAAAAATTGCAAGCTCATTTGATATAGTTTTTGATATGATGAAAGAAAATCACCCTTAGGCCAGAGCATCTTGATATTAGGAGAAAATAAATCCGAGATATTTCTAGAGATGCACCTTATGCCTATGTTCCGTTACAGGGTATTGTAAAACACCAAATGTTAACAGAAGGTGTCATTTGAAAATGTATGTGTACCGTGTAGTCTTATTTTGTTTGTCCTGCTATGACAGTGGATCTGTACATCCAATTGGTAATCGTGTGTATTGAAAGTGACACAGATGGACATGAGAAGTTGATGATCTTCCTCTATTGTTATTGAAAAATAATTCTGCTTTCAATATTACCGTGGCAACTCCTTCCATGCCATGCTGTCAAGTGAAGTGAGATGGTTGGGGCTAAAGAAATTGATTAAAATGAGGTCTTTTGTGAAAAAGTTTTGTGAAAAATGGGACGTTGAAATGATGTGAAATGTTGAAAATGAGTTTGCGTAGTACGTGTCGGTTGTCTGTTACAGAGCATTGAAAAGCTGTAAGACTTTGACAGGAATCATCTGGGCCGCGTATTCAAATTGTGATGTACGGCTATTATTGAACTGGGCTGTTTTTGATAGGCTACGTCAAGCTGCATTGGGGCTTGCACAAAATGCATACAGGCGCAGACATCAATAAACCACTCAGAGTGATAAGAAGGGGACTTGACAGTTTTCACATTGGAAATGTCAAAAGTTAGCCGAACACGCTAATGCGCAAATCTAATTTGGCACGTGGTGAAATTCTGCCTGGTGTCACATGCTATATGTTTACAATGGCAGCGGCTTAGCCTGACACCGCTTGTGTCTTATCAAGTGGTTTTCCACAAAAGTGCCAGGATATTGCCCTGGGGGAAAGTGAATTTCGAAATGTGTATCCTTATAATTGGTAGAATTAAAATAAAATTACTGGTAATTTTCATGGTGAAATTACTGGCTCGACTTGATCACTTCAAATCTTAACCACGAATACCATACTACCGGTACATGTATGATATTGTTGATAATATACCGGTAGCTACGTATTCTTATTCTTTAAAGTCAAATTTTTCTCTTACAAAAAATGCAACTCTTATTCAAAATTCATTTGTTTCCAAAACATCAGTACTTCATAGTCTTCATGTATCTTTTTCTTTCACAATATTGAAACCACTGTGTTCTGAAAAAGATTGATAAAGATTCACCTCAGTAGCTTACGTAAATATCATTATTTGTATGCTCCTAATGAACACATATCAGATGGACTACCTTAAATTTCCAAGAAAGTAAAAAGCATGTTATCTTCACAGACTGCTGGATAATACTCTTGAAGTCCCTAATGAAATCAACTGTACTTTTTAATGTTATTACATGCATTGTCGTCTTGGATACCATAATTCTGTCAATTTCCGTATTGTATTTGCATATCATTAGGTATAGTTTGCAAAAAAATACTAATGGGAAGATGACAGAAACCAGTTGAATTGAAACCTTAGTGTCCACACTTGAAGTGAGATATTTGACAGGTTATTGTTGTGGATTTGAAGTACCAATTATCATTAACTGTTAATATTTTGTTTTCAATTACACACTGATAATGGCTGAATCCCACAACTCAATCAATCCACTTGTACAGAGGATGGTAAATGTGATACACTTGATGCTCTTCAACACACTTGAAATATGAAAGTCAAAAATTTTTAAAGAGCACATTGCCATTCTAGAAAGTTAATGAGATATGTTCCAAAGCTACAAAATAAAATACAATTTGTAAAGTGAAGTTATATGATTGATATAATTGAAAATGGAAGAAAAAGGAATTTTCTCATCAATTCATGTTTTTAAACATTTTGGTTTTTACAAATTTGCATTTTGAAACTGTAAATTTGCATAATATTATAAGTGATCACAGATTATGTATCAATTGAACTTGTTAACTTGCAGAGTGTATCCAACCTCCTGTGTTGTCTATGGTTTTCTATGCCTGCTGTAATGACACGTATCAATATACTATATAGTATCAGAAATACCCATATCAGTTTCTGTATATTTCTGTTAAATTTTGATACTTATAGCTGAAAACTTCCCCCACAATGTTTCTTTCTCAACTCAGCATCAGTCTTATCATTGGCCAGCATTTTATCATTGGCCAGCCTTTTTTCATCGGCCAGCATTTTAACTCGACAACACAGAGCAGTATCTTTGATAGATGCAAATAGCATTTTTCCCTGAGACATGTCAGTTGCAACGCTGTCTTGACAGCAAGATTTATGGTGCAATAATCATTGGAAAATTCACATCTCTTAATGCCCAGATTTTTATCGAATTTGAAATGGCTTCCCTCAGAGCCAGCTGTATTTGAAGAGGACAGATTGTTCATGTACAAGGGTTTTACTCTAATCTTTCTTTAAGGGTATACCCGATCCTACTTCTCTGATGAAACCATAAACTTTGTATAGTATATATCAAGGGCAAATACGTCAGTTCTTTTCCAGTTTAAACTTTTATTTTGTTTGTTGTTTTGTTGATGTTCTGTACGTAACCCAAAGCTAATCATCTTGAGAGTTAGTTTGCTGTGAACATCATTTCCACTCGCAGAGATCAAAACCATCATGTCACAGATGACGATGGTTACTGCAGAAGCAAGAGTGACATGGTAGTGAGAAAAATTTGTGTTTTATCACTACATTTACCAGACTGTTTCACTTATCCTAGATTCTTTCAACGTTTATTTGTAGTTGTCAGAGGAGAATATGCATTACCCTGGTAGTGCATTTTTTATACAATTTTAATTTCCTCAGTAGAAATACTGTAATTTTCCACTACTGTAACAGTGGATTGACAGAATAGAAGATATGTAAATGACCGCATACATAATGAAAGACTCTGATTACCTAGAACTGCTGGTTTTGGTTGGGTTACAATACAAAAAGTGCTGTTCTCACAGTCACATCTATGCTGGAGTTTGAATCCACTGTCCTTCAATCACAGCCTTGTCACTCTTTCCACTGGGTCAAGCAAGATACCTTTTTAAATCCACAGGGTTTCAATGTACACTCCTGGAAATTCCTTGAAAGTCCTTGAATTTTAAAGCCTCCTGGAAAGCTGTTGAAAAGTTCTTGGAAATGAAATTGAGTACTGGAAAGTCCTGGAAAATTGATAATCCACCCACAGTTTTCAGAAATGACAAGATTATCAGTCATGGTATCGTAAAAACTATATCTAAAATGTTTTGCATTAATAATGATACCGGTACCTGGAAAATGGTATTTAGGACCTCGAAAAGTCCTTGAAAATTGCTGAAAAAGTCCTTGAATATTTGATAAATGACTTTTGAGTGTATGGACCCTGAAGCCATTAAAAAATTCTTTTTAGAATTTTCTAATGGTGCAAAGTTAATCATCAGAACATTGTTAAGAATATGTAAACTGCTTCTCATTATGTAGCGTATCAAAGCTAAAGATCACTTCCTTAATCTTTTACATTTATTTATTCATTCATTGAAAGCTCCTACTTGTAAGAATGTAAAACTTTTCTGTAATCCTGTAACCTCATACTGAGAGACAAAGTCAGATATGTTTACAATTAATGTAAAAGGTTTCCATCAAATGTACAAAATGTCGAATATATTTTCTTGATAAATGGATTCATTAATGGAATGTGTATCAAAGAACATTGTTTGAATATGCAAATTAACCTCTAGTTATTCTCAGAGAAGAATATCTATGGGCCTAAAATCCTGCACGATTTAAAATTACAGACATAAAACTTTTTTGATTTTCAACAGAAATATACCTTATGATATGCAGTAAAATCTATTCATGAATCAGCACTAACAATCTTTGCATGTCATGATCTATTTCTATCCAAAATGGAAGCTGTATCCTATCGGAGTGTTTAGCTCCATAAAGCTCTATTTCTGTGTTCTCAAGTGTAATGTATGACGCAGAGCAGTTGACACATATGATTCAATTTATCAAATATTGTAAGAAGACATAATGCAAGCTTATAAGTATCATTTGAAATATGTTTTGTACATTGTATGACATGGTAATATTCCCACATCAGGGAAGGCAAAGAGCCTGCTAATGAAATGTCAGAATTATTGATTATTTCATTAGGAGGCTTGGAAGGTCAGCCAAGTTTCCATTAGTGACCCTTGAGTCATTAAAGTATAGGATAAAGCCCGAGTACGAGGGCTCTTCTGGTATATAAAGTCCAAGCCAACGATAAAATGTCGAGGCCGCAGGCCGAGACATTTTATCGTAGGGTTGGACTTTATATACCAGAAGAGCCCGAGGACGAGGGTTTTATCCGACTTAAAAAACTATCGCCCCTAACTGATATATTTTCGTTTTCAATGTGTTTACGTCAACCGTCCCTTTGTCAATGTAACATGTTTGGGATATGAATTAAAACTTTTATTTGTTAAATAGCCTTCCAATGTAATGGAACATCCTATAAATGCCCTAGGGCACATACATAAATGCCCTAGGGCACAGCAGATTTTGGTTGCAGCTGGTTTCCGCTGTGTTACCAAATTTGAATATTAAAACGTACCAGATGTCTATAGAATATGACATGTTCACTTTTGATTGGACAGTACTTTACTACGGCGCTGTCATTCGTTTCTGGAATTTGGTGACCAAGGCTTTATGAGTAAATAAAACACCCTGAATTGAGCACTCTGATTGGTCAATCAACAGTAGATAGATTTTAAGTTGCTGCATAAGACACACTTTATGATGAAGGACTGTAACATTGGGAACGGTTCATGCAGACTACATGCTTTTTACCCCTAAATAAATGAGTAGAAATCATACTGTGAGTGTGAAAGAAGAAAAGCCATGTTGAATGTCATCTACAGTTCTCTGTGTGGTTGATGCTTTATCAAATCGGCTTGCATTGATTGGCTGGTTTTTAATAATCATTTGCAGTGCCAAGGTGACTGTGTAAATTATATATATATATATATATATATATATATATATATATATATATATATATATATATATATATATATATATATATATATATATATATATATATATATATAATATTCACATACACTGTATGTGTATATATGTATATTATATATATATATATATATTATATATATATATATATATATATATATATATACACACACTCACACACACTTTATGTATTTATGCATACAAGTATATAATACACATGTAAGAGAAGGATGCATAGACAGTTAGATATAGATAGACAGATATATAATATAGATACCTATAGATACAGCTGTAGATAGATAAAAAGCGAGAGCTGCCATTAGCTTATTCATACATAAACTATTTCTTCATTGACAATCATGCCAGTAATCATGTCATTTCCTATTTATCCACACTATGTGTTCAAGTTTAGCCAGTGGTCTGTATGCCTTTCACAACATACATGTATAAAGACACTGTACCAATCTGATAATATAAGCAAGACTGACCTCTCAGATTTCAAAATAGTCCAAAAACGTACCCTAAGAGTCCAAAAATGTTGTCGTAAGAGAATTACACACATCACTGTCAAGAACATACAGGAATTCCTGGTTTGGTTATCCAAAAGAAATTTGTCAATTCTGTTTTGTGAGCTTTTGATAAATCATTCTTGACAACAGATGTAATAAACAAGGTCTGTATGTAAACTCCTCAAAATATTTTCCAGAAAGTTGCTCATCTATTCCGACCATGGACATCTTTTCAGAAATGATGTCAGCTTACGTCTGATCAGCTTGACATCTCTTATGAGATTACAGCCAATTAGGCGAAGCATTTAGCCAACTGTGCTTTTCCATTCCACGCATTGGTTTGACTCAAGTTTCACTAAACTGTGTAGACAACTGCCTCGGGGAAAAACTTACTGTGCATTGAGTCATGTCTCTCTGTCTGCATTCATTGCTATGGAAACTTAGAATGTGCCTTTTGTACATGCAAACATGTTAAGTGTTGTTCTGTTTTGGCCATGCTATTAAGACACATGCCTCTCAGTGTATGTGAACCCTACAAAAATGGAAGGTCACCTCTAATAGTGTACCCTATGCTATCTAAGTTACAATGGAACATGTAACTGCAGAATAGTGGACCCTTCCTCTTGGATCAATCAGCTTTTCTAAGGCGTCTTATAGAGTAATTGTATTGAAATGTACTCCCTAGAATAATTATAAATAGTGATATGGCTGATTATTGACCCAGTATTCTCCAGTTCTTTCTACATTATGGTTCATTTACCATCTTGCTCTTACTATTGCTCTTACTGTATGTTGAAAATTGTGAGTTTTCTAAAATCGTCCAAAACTGTTTTCTACTTTTCGCAGGAGGTGAAAGGGGTTCTTCCAACTCCACTTCCAACAACAACTCGGGGCAAGGGAACCGAACACCAGGCGGGAATCGGTCATCCAGTGGAGGAGACCAAAACGAACAACCGAACAATCAGAACAGTACAGTGAAAAGTGGCAAAAGCAAAGAGTCCGGGCCAGCCTTCTACATCGGTGGTGGCAACGGAGTGTCTCTGTAAGTGTCATCTGAAATTATCAGATCAAAAGTGTGACAGATTTAACTTTGATCAATCGTATCATGACAATTTAAAATATTTGAGACTAACAGTATTTACACAGAACAAGCACAGACACTATCATGTACACAGCAATATGCCTAGAGTGACAAGACGAGTACATTATGTAAATTACACATGTTGAGACTCAAACATGATCTACCACATGGAGAGTGACCCATATTAGTATATACTAACAAACACAAAAACATACTAGGTTAATGACAGAAAGACACGGATATTAATTAACCCTTTGAGTGCCAAAGTCAATTTTTGTCGCCTTTATAAAATGTACCCCAGTCAAATTTTTTTCAGATTTTTGCCAAAATTTTGATGAAAAGCTGTAGCCAATGAAATGTGAAACCCGTTTGGCCCAAAATTATCAAAAAAATTACTGAAAAATTCATAAATACTGGTAAAATGTTGCACTAAAATTTTGGTGGGAAAAATTACAACACTCAAAGGGTGACACCATTGATGTTATTTTCTGGCATACACATCCAATGACAGTGTGGATTGACACCAAGTTAGACAATAGTTGCACAGCAAGCTGTGCATAGTCAAAGTGACTTCACACCTCACAACATTATAAACTACTGCATAACAGAGTTACTATATCTCACAAGATCTGTGACATACATGATTCAAGATGTGAAATAATTCAGCCTTGTGAACAGATATTTTGAGATTTGAAAAGTCTCTCAAGACATGCCCAAAAATGTTATTTCGGCAAATATTATATCTGTATCCTTTTCCTACAATGAATATTTTATCACTGGAAAAAGCAAACATATTTTCATTATGGAAGCAAACAGCCAGATTGTATGCTTCTTGAACTGTTTCTGTATACCAAGGCTTGCATTCCCTGTGTTATGTGGTCTGAAAATGTTTTTAATGAGCAAAAATGAAAGTGAATTTTGGTATGTAGAACGTTCACACACACACAAAATGTTTTTCTCTGCCATTAATCTGAAATGAAGATGAAAAATAACAATAAACAGAAACAATACCAAAATGCAAGGAAAAAAACCAATACCAATAGTTGTACGATTCACGGGAAACACACTTGGCTGGTGAAATCATGTATGTCACAGAACACACTTGTTTTTTGATATTCATGTTCTATGATAGTGTTCTAACAAGACAAAGGGTTGTCTAAAGTATTACAATGCCCCATGTTAACATTTCATAACAAAACATTCACCATCCCATTTCTGCTGTCACACAAGTTTCAAAACCCCATGAAAAATAATCCACTGATAAATCAATCAGTCAATATCATTACCGATACATTCACATTCATTTCCAATACCATTTCATCAGCTTGCCATCACTGTATTTCCTCTGCACCGCTCCCCCTCTCTACCCCAGCTTTGCTGTTTTCTTTCTCCTTGGAAATGAGATAACTACCGGTAATATTGTTGCCAAGTCAACGATGCTCTATCTTTTGAGGCATATCATTGCTACGTAGGAAGCCTAGATTTGTAAAACCCACCATTTTATCAGCAAATTGCTCACTGGCTTCAAGCAATAAATATTTGATGCAAAATTGTATTTCACTTAAATATCTACAATTGCAATCTTATTCAATCACATTTCCCTTTTTTGAAATTGATACACATCCTAAATCCTGTCTTAACAGTTGAAAATACATGTTGTAGAGTATACTTTCACTAGTGATGTTACCTGTTATCTTGCCAAATTACAAAAATGCCATTTACGAATTGCTGTACTGTTCTAACAAACGCACTACATGAAAAGGCAGTGTTCAAATATTTAATAATCCAATTTAGAAACAGAGATTGAATCGTAGAATCAACTAATCCTGGAGAAGTAAAGTGCCATATAATATCCTGTTTAAATACTAAGTATGGTGCAAATATCAAGGAAAAATCTCTGCGTTGAAAGAGATTTTTTTTTTCTTTTTTCTTCCATTAGCAAACAAATTATTCATTTAACAATGTTTGGAGAGTATTTCTGTAACACAAAGCAACAAATGAAATTCTATAAACAGAAGATATCTCTCCTTTTAATGAAATTATAATTGATAAATTGATAAGTCAAACTTCTCAAAAATATGCAGATTTTGCATAAAATGTCGTTTTGTGAAAATATTGAGCAAATCTGAATATGTATGAATGGCTTTACTCAAGGTGACTGTAAGGTCTATATTCTAATAATTTATATCCATGAAATGTCAGATTGTTTGTTTGTCCTGGTATTAAAGTTAGTTATCTCATTTCCTATTAATGTTCATTGTCTGCTCAATCTTGAATTCCTCCTTGTCCAGTGTGTGCTGATATGCTTTGATTCTTGTCTTGCTCATGTCCCTGGATGCAGTGTTACGTTAACAACCGATAACTGAATAAACAAAAAACTCATCTAATCTGTGTGTCAAATTTTAACATATCCTGATTTATCCAGGAGCCATTTGTAACAGTATTTGAATGGAAATCTTTCTGTTTTGACGTTTCATATATTGAACAATGATGTGTAGTTCTGCATATAATCTTCTGCAAGCAGTCTTTCTTATCAAAAGAATCAGTCCCGCCTGTGTACCGTACTGTTACAAAAAGTGTGAAATATCTTAATCTTAGCAATTATCCAGGGGAAAAAATCACATTTCGCAAACTTTTGTCTGTCAAATATTAGTACCAAATAATATGGACATGCAATCAGTTGAATTGGAATTTCGAAACACACCACCTCAGAAATTGTTGGAGTCTTTGTAATTTCCAGTGACATTAAGATATACAGTCATTTCATTTTACTAATCATGAAACATGTCACAATTAATTCTGTGTGTCATTAATTTATATTACTTTATTATGCTTTTGTAGCCGCAGGGATTTTCCATTTAATGGAAAAATAGGATCGTCAAATTATACATGTTTTTAGCTCGGTTGGAGGTTAGATCAGTTTGGCCCCGTAATAACCCAGATACAATCAGAATGTCAAGGTCATCAAAGCGACAGAAAAAGCAGGCCATAGTCAGGAGAAAGTCAGATGTTTCAAATAAACAAATGAAATTTTCAAAATGAACACATTTTTGAAAACTCTGTATGTTTTATGTCAATTTGTTGATGTTCACACAATCACTGCATGAAATTGAAATGTAAAATGTCAGTTGCGTAATGTCACGTGCCTATTCTTTCATAGCCTATCATTGTTTTCTCCTTTTTTTTCTTTTTTTTCTCCTGCTGTGTCTTTTCCACTCAATAGAGTTGAAGAGCCTCTCTTAGCTAAAGGCTGGAAGCGCATTTATGACAGATACAGTCATGGCTACAAGCTGAAATGGGTGGAGCTTAAAAGTCACATCAACTTTTCCACTTTCAAAGAAGGTATGTCCCAGTGTGCATGCCAAGAAGCGTGTTGCTTTCCCTACCACCTCCCCATTCCCCCCCAAAAAAAAAAAATTTGCATACATCCGTTCCGCAATACCGTCCCCTATCACTGTCACAAAATCGCAAGACCAAATTTGAAATAAAACCCTTTCTCTTACAGAAGCATATTCTCATTAACCCCCCTACTATCTACTAATGGTGAATTCCATTACAACCGGCAGCCAATGACTGACACTCATTGATTGTTTGTCTTTATCAGAGTTGAAACGCCATTATTGGCTCGGGGATGGCGTAGGATACGAGATAAGGCTAGCGACGACTTCAAACTGAAATGGGTGGAACTCAAATGCAACATAAACTACCAGTCATTCCGTGAAGGTTGGTTTTCCCGATAAGGATATCTTCCGGGATGTGCACCAGATATTCCCCGGGATGTGCACCTTATCTCATCTGATATTACATTAATTTGGTATAATTATGCTCCATAACTGCACCCTATCATTGGCACTCTTCTCTTTCATACTCAAGTCTTGTAGAATAGTTTCATCTTCCCAAAATCCTCACAACTTCCCCATCTTCCGTAGTTATCATTCAGTTGTAACTCCCAGCAAAGCTTAATCAGTTGCTTTATCAGCCAAGAAGTGAAAAAATAATTTGAAGAAGGGTACATCAGACCTGAATTTCATTAGTTACAAAGTTTATGCTCATCTCAACCAGTTGTCACCATGACAACAAAGCATATTAATTAAGTAATTAGTTGATACATTTATATATTTTATTATTGTCAGTATTTTCCTGTTCATGAGTGTTTGTATACAAGGATGCAAGAATGATGGAAAATAAATAACGTCATACAAGATTGGAACCATTCTGTTGGTAATTTGCATCCCAGACAAGTTTCAACATTACTCATGTCTTGACGCTAGCCATAAACTACTTTGAAATTGCTTTTCAAAGCATTAAACGCAGAGTCACGACATGTTCTTTCATTCCCCCTTTGTGACCATTTTTTAGCGGTGAAAAATATTTGTTTTGAAAAAATTGCGTGGGAAGCAGACAATGGAGATACCGATTAAAAGTAAACTCCTGAAGGGCATTTTGTCTTTCACTTCAAGAAAAAGATCGAGGTCTTTGTTCTGTGTTTGTTCCCATGGATACAACTATTCCCTGGGAAAAATGAATGACTTTATAATTAGAGATTGTGTTTTGCTTGCAAAGGCTACAAATAAATTTATGATGACATCACTTGCCCATGGTACATTCCAAATGGGAAGTTATCAAAAAAAGTACCATTCTAGTCATGTAAACCGATCGCACAAATTTTCAGAACTTTTATAGGAGCATTTTATTTTTTCCAGTGACTGTCCTTATTTTCACAGGAAATACTCATTTGATGGTAATGACAAAAAAATGATGAAAATCCCCTTTGATTTATGTTGTGTTCCTCTCAGGGATACTGTCGTAATTAATTGTGTTTGGGATGAAAAAGGAAAATCCTTTCCAGCTAGCTGACATTTATTTTGTGTGAAGTCACTGATTCATTCACGATTTGATGACGGGGCTTACGGGATGAGTCAGAACGTAAATTACTCCAATCACACAATGGTAATATTTGGTTGATTCTCTTTTTTATGCTCGTGCAATTGCCGCGGAGAACGCCATCCTGGGGCCATTTATGATTGACAGCGACGGCTTTCATGATCTGCCAGTCGCCGGCGATGGAGGCCAAATGATGGCTTTTCTAATTTCAGTCACAAAACATACTGACTCTGGCAATCTCAATATTTGATATTACTGTTAGCGGTCAGATCAGCGGGGAATGCAAGCTACCAACAGGGACAACTCCACAAAGAGGAAAATTTAATTGTAGATGTCATTCTGTCGGCTATGCTTGCCGCAGTGTTTGCAGGATTCATAAATTTGCATATTAATGAAATGGCTGCTTCACATTCACCCGCAAGCTTTCATCTTTTTTTATAACTTTGACCATAAAAGGTAAAAGTTTTCACCAAAATTTGAACCAGAATATGTAGTTTGATTTTATGATATGGGAAAAATGTCCCATAATGATACAAAATGTGAAGTATTTTATCGAGCGATCAAAAACCATAACAGCTGGAGCAGAAAATTGGAAAGTTACTTGTACAAAATGAAATTCATGAATTATAGTGAACTCCTAGATATAAGGGTTAACCAAATCGAGAAGTTGTAGAATTGTGATTATAAATATGGAAAGTGAGGGCGCAAATTCTTTTGTCAGTAACTGAGAATAATTTAACCTTTCATGATTGTAGAATATGAAGGCTAAAGTTTAATGATACAATTCTGTATATCATGCAAGAAACCCATTGGAGCCCAATCTTGTAACTCTTCCATAACACATCCAAATATGAAACCAAATTTTTTGTCATTTACAATAACTTGAAAGCAGGTGACCGTTCATGTATGTTTGGTTATGAATTGATAGCAATTTGAGTTTTATATCGTTCACATTTTGTTATGAAAATTGTGTTAGGTTAGACTCCGGGATTTTAATGGTTTTTTGATACTTGACAATATTGACTTATTGAAGGCAGTCAGCCAATAAATGACACCCAGGTTTCCCCCTAGTTATTTCACAAGGTTGGTATTCTATGCTGTCAAAATATGGGAACAGTAATCAGCAAGGATAAAAAATGAAAGATTTTCAGATGATTGATTTGGTATGCCAGTACCAATGACATGATATGGGTCATTTGAATTCATGACATTGTTGTCACTGAATGACAGTACTGGTTGCTAACATTGCCTAGTTGATGGAGCGAAATCAGGGTACAACAAACTTTGAGAACCCTTTTAAGTCAGGATTGAAGATGTTTTAAATCAACCTTCAGTAGGTTGTGGGATTAACAATCTAAAAAAACATTATTGAATTTGTAAAATGCTATCATCATAGTATTTTGGGTAGTGCATAAAATGTTTAAGGATGTACGAGCGGTACGCGCGTGTGGAATTTGTCACTTCCCATAGGATTACATTGAAATTTGCTGGAAAATCAATTTCTACTATTGTCATTTCATGAAAATTTGCACAAAGCTCAGTCTAGAGAAATAAATAATAGTGATCAAATAAAACGATATAGTCACCGTGCCAACTTTTGAGATAAACAGCATTGAATTATTTCGTCCATAGAAAATGCATTGGTGAAAAAATGCTGACTCAGCATTTGTTTTCTCATAAATAGCAAAATTCATGGTCATGTATCTCAAAAACGAGCGCGGCGACCCCTATATTTTATCACACATTTTGATAATACTTACAAAGGAGAATCCAAAAATCGACAATTTAGAGACATGACATTACTTTTAATTTCATCGATCGTACATCCTTAAGTCGCATCATACTTAAGAAAGCTAGAAAGTTCATATACCTGTAGAGGCGGCAAGATCTTGGACTCTTTACATATATTCTAACACTAGAATGCATGACATATCCTTGGCGTTTGGTGTGGACGATGCCACATTGGCCAGATTTTCTACTCCTGTAATTATAAGTGGCAGTCTGTAAGTCTGGTTTGGTTTTTCATTTATTTAAAAACTACACCCCCATTACAACTGTCACTTGGTACAGTCCAAAGGTTTCACTCCGATTTTATGATGGGACCTGCGCACAATGATTAGGAAAATGTAATAGTTGTGAAAAAAGATGGATCACACTGTATGTAGTTGCCATTTTTGCCCAGACCACTATTTCCATAGAAACTTAATGATGTTATTGTGAAGAATTTTTAGAAAATACATACTTTCAGCCATAAGAATATTCCATAATCAGTGTGTCCTGTTATCCAATAAGGCATGAATTTAGATGTTCATAAGTGTTTCTTGTCTTGCTTGTCACGCAATCTGCCAATCTATATGCAACATTATTCATGGAGAGTAGACAAGGAGAAATTTTCAAAATTTCTAAATGTACTCACAGAACTCAGAAATATTGGGCATAGGGTTGATAATTCTGACTTGCACAAAGGTTTAAAGTGTGTCCATGGCTGTAGGTTAGTGGTTTGTGATCTGCGTGAGTGAGCTTTTT